>NC_081177.1:12797999-12917999 GCF_012432095.1 Onychostoma macrolepis
TCTGTCTATCTATCTGCCTATCTATCTATCCATCCATCCATCCATCCATCCATCCATCTATCTATAGTATATTTATCTATAATTTAAAAATGGCAAAAACAGGTGGACAAGGAGAAGAAAAAAACCATAGATTAAAAAAAGAACATTGTTTAAAAATTCATGTAATCCCTGGTGATGGACCATCTTATGGACCATTAACCATTATAACTGGGAGGCATGTTCATCTCTCATGCCTTTACAGAAGATAATCATTCGTTTTAAAAGATTCATGCCTTAATGCACCCTCAAATTCTGTACAATCATTCCCACACTTCTGAATATAACAAACAAATTTCTCAGCTGATCAGTTTTGGCTGTTGCTGCAGGCTGTCTTTCGTTATTGGAATGAGTTCAGGAAATTTTAGTGGAGTAGAGTTAGTACATGCAAAAACATTATACATGCCAGAAATACTCACAATCTCTTATTTTGTCTGTCCATTGAGTCAGCAGTGGGGGAAAAGACATCTTTTTAGATTGCAGTAATGCCCACCAACAACATGCACTTTATGTATTTTACACACATGAACACTTAGAAGCATGGACACACATACACATAAACTGCACCTATACATCTATTATTCCTAAATTAAGCTAATTACAACACCCTTCATATAACTCAAACCTCTACAGACAGCTTTGGCATTTTTAGATTTTAATTAAGACACTAATTGTCCCATTTCTGAACCATTTTTTCAAAAGAGGATTAGAAGTTTAACTGTATGTGCAAGCCAAGGACATTTCCAGAAATTTGGTCCTCACAAGTATAGACACACGTTTGTTCTTCAGTCATGGTGTGAACTTTCCATTGACTTCAATTGTTTTCTTTTTGAATATTTTTTAAATATTTATATTTTCTATACTCTACCCTTCACAGAAACCATTTAGCATTTTTAGATTTTCATTAAGACATTATTAAATGTTTATTAGGCGGTCTTCCTTACGAGTTGGCTTAGGTTTATACTATCCTCATGAGGACATTCAGCTCCAACAGTGAAGGCAAAACCTGACCTTCACACACATAGATTGTATTAAGCCTTTTTTTAATGAAACAAATGCTTGTGTGGTATGATTACACTGTTTGGAGGCGAAACAAAGAAAACACACGATGCCAGCTCAGACACCTGGACTATAGATCAGCTGGCCAACAAGAGGAACACTAGAGATAACAAGATGCTGGCAAAGCAGAGGTAAAATAAACTCCCTATCTAGCTTTTTCCTTCCTTGAATTCAACCATCCTTTTGCAAGACTGCTTGGTACTTCAGTCCCAACAACTTAATAAGAAAACAAACATGCTGAATGTCATGAGACGGGATCAGAGAATTAGCAGAGAGCATATGGGACAGACCCAGTCAGGCTGTGTTTGCTGGCTGAACATTTTAATGTGGGTGTGTTATCGATCTCATTGGTCACATCCATGTCCACATTTCCCATTTAAAGGTCACTAATTGAAAGTCAAGAGAAAGCGTGACCTTTAATACAGGTGTAACTCTTCACTGACATCTCATTCTGGTGCATTTCTGTTTTGCAGTTTTCATCATCTAGTTTTTCTCATTTTCTTTTTGTATGCGTGTGTGTGTGTGGAAGGGCGGGAAAGAGAGATGCTCTGATACAATGATACATAGCTGCAATCTTAAATTGCAGATGTACAATAATAGCAACAAACGCAGTGCTGTTTATAGCTTTAGGAAGCTTGTAGCAGCTGCTGTTTTTACAGTTCCTGCTCAGGTGCGTTTCAATCACTGCATGCTTGAATGTCCTTTCTAATCAGGCCTGTACTAGGCACTCGAATCAATAGTATAAATCAATTGAGCAATTAAACTCAGTAAAAACAGCTCATTCTGCACTTTTTAACTCTTTAACCATAATAAAACACCATAGCAAACATTATAATACTGCAAAAATCAATGCAAATAAAATAAAACACTCACCATGCACATGCAAATTAGATGCAATGTAAAATCCTGTACTCACATTTGGATGGGATGTTGATGGTAGCATTCCCAGGCCTGGGAGCCACGGACAGCAGGAGGAGAGGGAGCAGAAGCATAGCGCATCGCCCCCTGCTGCCCACCTGCTGTTGTGACGTGGCAGGCATTGCACCTGCTGACAGGCACAAACACAACGGGCAGGAAAATCTGAGATTATCCCAGTCAGAGAAGAGCAATCTTCACTGTTTCTCCTTCCTGTATGTTTCTCTCAGGTCCACACCCTCCTGATGCACTTTCACTGCAAGAGAAGAGAGAGAGAGAGTGAGTGAGGGAGGGGCAGGAGGGGGAGACCCACGTGTGTAGAGAAAAACCATTCAGACCTCCACATGGCCCAGGACAGAGGGAGCCAGAAAGACGAGAGACAAAGGACAGAGTGAGAGGTCGAGGAAGAGAGAGGAGTGGATTTGGGGGCACAGTAAAAACCAGAGGTGCATACGTTGTGAGCATACAGAAGAGCAAACAGTAGAGCATGGCGTTAGCAACCCAAGGCCACGGATTCGATTCTCTGGGAATGCATTAATTGATAAAAATGTACTGAACTTAATGCAATGCAAGTTACTTTGGATAAAAGTTTTTGACAAATGCATAAATATAAATACCAATTATTACAAAATAATAATAATATGGTGTTACCAGACGGCAATACCATGGTGCACAATAATTGCCAAATTAATGTCATATACCATGGCATTTACAGTACACTGCACTCCAAAAAAGTCCAGCAACCATGGTACTTGTTATTGGTTAAGATAACATTTATACTAATATTATATTTAGAATAATCATAATGCTATTAAAAAGTATTTAATATCGGTTATTACATTAATACCAATTCTGTGTATTATATATAATTTTTACTATTATTAGTAGTAATAGCATTAATGCTATAATAATGATGATGTTTAAATGATCATTTATTTGTTTGTTTGTACTACTACTACTACTACTAATAATAATAAATATTATTGTTTCTGATATTGGCACAGTAATATCAGAGCTTAACTTTTTACTCTATACTCTATAAAATGTGTATGCTTAAAAGTTAGTTATCAGTCATAACATTAAAATATTCTGTATCAGTTAAATCTTTATATCAAGGCACTTCACTATTTAAAGAGCCTTGATATTACTCCTAAAAGACTCAATACAGAACAAGATGTAATACATTCAAATTGATATAAATTCCAGATGTAATTTTTATAGATAAAGTGACCATAAGTGCAAGCACATGGCAAATTGTTCTTATCACAATCACAGATCCACAGTCATCTCATAAAGTAATTTACTCAATGCATTTCCTCAGCAGACCTTAATGGTCAGGGTCATTAATACATAATGATGAATGGAGGCCAGTGGAAAAATTCTGGGTTTTTTTGAGGAGCCTCTTTAAAAGAGAAGATAGGCATCTATTAGAGCAGCTATTGCTCACGCCACAGGCTTATGAGATACTCTGCAGGAAGAGTTCTCCATCTTTACTTGGGCCTGCTAAACGACACCACAAAGACCTGTGTGTGTGGCTGCATTTATCAGCACTATCACTGGATCAACCGTCTTTTTTCATTCACAAGCCTTGATCACATTACTATACAAAAAGGAGCTCCCCGAGGACATGTGATAAAAACTTCAAAAGAGAATAAGGATGAAATGAAATAAGGAGAGAGAGGTGGATATTTTTGTTGGCTTGGGTGCAGCGTGTCTGACAGCAGCTGGCAGCTATGCATATCTTTAGCTGGGCACCGCTGTACCCTCCTGGTGCCAAACCCTGGAGCTGAGTGACCTTGGAGCGGAAGGAAAGGTTGAAGGAGGAGTAAAGCATAATCTTTCACTCTCCCACACCCTTGCACACACACAAAAATAACCCCGCTGAAAAGACTGACTCAGACTAGCATGAATTTCCAAGGTGTTTCATATAGGTCTGTAGTGGTTTGGTGTAGCTGGTGGACAAGCATCACAGTGTTGAATCACAGTCCCATGAGGCCCCTGAGAACAGGTCTCCACCCTCTTCCTAGCCTCCTCTGCTGCCTCTAGTGGCAGACCCCATGCATAAAACAAAATATATACTATTTTGCCAAAATAAATTAAAAATACAAAAAATTGGATATGATTTCTCTCGGAATTCTGTCTAAAAGTGCAGTCACAAAAAGTTCCATTATCAATAGTGTATAGTCACTTTCAAACTAAAACTACTGTATTTTCCTGAAGAGTCACACTAGGTAAAAATTGTATTGTTGAGAGATGTTGTTTCAGATGATAAAAAAACATGACTTGTATATCAACAATAACGGTTAGGTCAACATGAAAAGTCCTCATGACCAGCTTGAACCTGTAGCAAAATTTGTGTGGGAAATCATTTAGATCACTAGATTCCACCCTCAAAAATGCACTATACATAGCTAAACCTTAAATATTTTTAATACTTAATATATAGCAACCTTAAATGTTTTTATTTTTTTATGTTCTGACTAATATCTGATAAATGGTTGAATCTAAAATTCCATACAATTTTGTCTAAATACATTAAAAATAAAACACTAAAAACTAAAATCAGTCATTTTTAATAGTACAAGTGAACTGAGGCATCAGAACATTATAATGTACAGATTTTTAGATTTTTTACATTTATTAGTGTTTTTAGATGATGACTAGATGATGGCAAAGTTCATCTAAATGTAAAAATAGTAGAAATAGGTGTCCACAATTAAATATCCAAATATATGTCCCTGGACCACAAAACCAGTCATAAGGGTAAATTTTTTTTAAAAATTGAGATTTATACATCATAAATAAGCTTTCCATTGATGTGACAATATTTGGCTGAGATACAACTATTTGAAAATCTGCAATCTGAGGGTGCAAAAAATCAAAATATTAAGAAAATCGCCTTTAAAGTTGTCCAAATGAAGTTCATAGCAATGCATATTACTAATCAAAAATTAAGTTTTGATATATTTACAGTTGGAAATTTACAAAATATCTTCATGGAACAAAATCTTTACTTAATATCCTAATGGTTTTTGGCATAAAAGAAAAATTGATATTGTTGGCTATTGCTACAAATATACCCCTGCTACATATGACTGGTTTTGTGCTCCAGGGTCACACATGGGCCCATATATAACTTATATCAACCAAAACCGGTAAATAAAAAATCTGATATGGAGGCAAAATCATGCATCCCTTATTATGATCTTGCTGCTGACAATTCCTTTGTGGACCAAGAAAATCTTGCTGGTTAAACTATTCAAGAAGCCTGACACCAACACATCAGCATCCCAAATATAAAATGCTGGTCTTTTCAAGCAAGAAAAAAAAAAGAAAAAAAACTGTAGGAGGAGAAGTGATATTTAATGGATTTTTTTTATAGCTACTGGAACATTTGAGTCAGCATTCGAGCCCACATAATATTACTTACAGGTCACATATGGAAGATCATACACAATTGTTGGTGCAGCACCTCAATCCTGGGTTACGTGGCTCATTAAACACAGTCACCTCGAAACGGCGCTGTGCCTGCGCATCTCATCATGAAGGCAAGAATTAGAGGAGAGAAGAAAAGGAGGAGGAGCAGAAGGGGTGATGGAAGATGACAGCTGAGACAGTAATCCCTTCCTCCATTAAATCACACAGCTGCCCAATCAATCAGTCACCTTTCCTCTCTTTTCGTCCTCTAGACTCGATGATATTAGTATGAACTGATCAGAGGGGGAGGGGAATTGTCAGCAGCCAATTAGATGCCAGGTTAGCCTCCGTTGGCCTTTAACAAATGCCATCAAATGAGGATGAATCGAGTCGGGCCTGAAGATTTCATTGGCACTGAGAGGTGCTGAACATAGTCCGATTAGCCCTGTCACACGGCCGCTCCGGAGGGAGCCAGCCGCCAATCAAACCGGTGCCCAGTAATGTATGATCAAGCAGCAGCCGCTAACTAGTTGACCAAGTCAAGCATGACTGGCTTGCAGGGAATAGAGGAAGAAAGGAGGGTGTGGAATTGAAGGGGAGTGTCACATATCCATGAAATGAGCTCTAGGCACTACTTGAACCCCAACATGCTGATAAGAACCTTGTCTATCACGGCTTACACGGCCTCTATTGCTGATGTGAGGGAGATTGACAACGGTCAGGGTCTCTCAGCGCCGCTGTGCAGCTGTTGGTGATAGTATCTAATCCTGTCACCTGCCTCATTACCGAAGGTCATAGACTAAACGTCACTGATGCCCTGCAGCGGAACAGAAACAAAGACAATTATGTACTTTCTGTAGAACAGATGTGCGTGCAAAAAAAACAACAAAAAAAGTAAAAATAAACAATAATAAACATAGCATGCTTTCAGCGCCGCAGAGAATTAATGCATCATTCCACATAAACAAACTTTGTAATGTCAACCCTGAAGCAACTGAAAAACAACCAATTATCTTTGCGAAATGGAGCATGTCACTTCACTCACAGCATATACTGCTTGAATTCCAGTGGAAGCGGGAATCATATCATCACAGAAAGTTGATGTAATCACAGCAAAGCCTGTGTTGGTCATAGCTAAAAAAATAAAATAAGAAAAAAAAGCATTTTTAAGCTTCTAAATGCAAGAACTTTGGAACGAGACAAGGGTGGTTTTTATTTAAGTACATTGATAGTGAGAAAGTTGTATTTTTAGAAGGCTATATAAGGAGGTTATATAATCTTCAGGGGACCAACTTGCTGAATACTGTATTTTAGGAGCTGAGAGCTGTAAGCTAAACAACTTCTTTGACTGGTATCCTTATTCCTGTCATGTCAGTTGGATTATGGGAGAATTGTAGAAATGTAAATCCTGCCCTTATTTGATCCTGAGGTTATCCGATCGTACTGTAAATGGGTCTTTATGTAATTCTACTGTCATACTGATGGATATGATGGTTCTATTATGAATAAATCGTCTGTATTTCTAACATTGTTGAAGCCAAAGTCTCTAGGATGAAGTCATACATTTATGTTTTTGAACTATTGAATAATTGACAATTCATTATTTACTCAAGAGTTTGTTTAGGCATTGTTCAAGTCAAATTAAAAGAAAATAAATGTATCCATTTAATTATTTTTGTCTTGTCTAAATCTCTTCAGTTATTTTCAAAAATATTTAGTGCTCTCAATATATGTGGACAGTTAATGCACACTGAAAAATCTGTGAACATCAATAATGATAATGTTGAAAGAGACTTACAGTTGAACAGTAGGGTATATATATTGGGCCACTGTATCTTCAACAAACAACTGCACAAATCGTGGTCATGTCAGTTACAAAGAAATGTCTCAGTTGTCTTTCAGGCTGCAAGAAAAACCAGCAGGAGACCATGTAGACTTCACTGTTTTAAGATCTAATAGCTCTTATCTGTTCTTACATCATCATGTGCTTGCATAATTATTTCCCCTGCACCCCCAAGCAACTAGTGAGAATATGTATTCTAGCGCACTCATTTAAAATCAGAAACAAAAAACTGCAAATATTAATCCACACACGATTTCTTCAAACAATACCCTGCGTTGTGCCGTTTTGCAGAACCGCAGCACTAAGAGTGTTTATCCAGTGAAAGTCATCTGTACAGTATGTGTTTATAAGGGCTGGGCTCGGTCATGCCTCCTCTTTAAATATTTACCACCTCCAACTGTGAAGATGCGTGTCAAAGACTGGAGGAGAGAGAGAGACGGAGGAGGGAAATAAATGAATACATGCTTGGCCTCCACCCTCAAGACCTCCCCGAGGGTCTGTCTGTCTGGAAAGCCGAGCGACGGACAGCAACAGAAACACAGATCTGATGGCAAAGAAAGAGGGACAGGAGAAAAAAAACGAGGGGGAGGAGATAGGTGACTGAAGGTAATGGGAAAAAAGAGGAGTGGCAGAAGACAAGGAGACATAGAGGGGGGCCTGTAATTTGCAGAGACCCCCTGCAGGGTAAATTATTTATAGCCTGGCCTTCCCTGCCGGTACAATTTGCCCTGAATTCACCTAAATTCATAATTCATATCAGTTTGTTCACCATATATTTGGTCTGGGACTAGACTGGCCCTGTCTTCTTGAAGACCAGCATCTAATTTGCATGAACCTGTTGCAGGTAACTCAAGGGTTAATTTCATAACGTGAGGTAGAGGGAAAATAAAACTAGTCCCTTATCCAAGGTGACAAGTTCCACACAACAGTGTGCATGGAATGGTAGATTACAGATTACATTGATCTTGTTACGCTCAGACGATAGTAGCAAAAGCAGCAATTATTGCTCACTAATAAAAAGTCAATATTCTGTAGAGAGTGTGCAATGACTGTCTTTTAAACATGTGCACCAGTGTTCACTACACCACAGTGAATCTATGCCATTGCTGCTGAATCTTTATTGACAGAGCAAAATAAATTATATTTACCCGAGTTGTTTGCAGTCTGTATTGAATGTGGAGTAAAAAAGAATGAATGGTGATATAATAGCAAGAAATAGCTTTCAATTAAGTCAAAAACAACAAACACTGTGAACACATCAACAAATGACTCTTACAAGCCAGTTCTTTTTAAGGAATTTAAAGCACATGGTACATCTGTAGTCCCAAAAGAATTTACACGTAAAAATAAAGGTGCTTAAAAGGTTCTTCACAGCGAAGAACCATTCAGTCAAAGGTTTTTTAAAGAACCATCTCTTTCCTATCTTTTTATAATCTGAAGAACCTTCTTTCGCCACAAAGAACCACAAAAAGGTTCTTCAGATGTTAAAGGTTCTTTATGGAACCATTTAGACAAAAAGGTTCTTCTATGGCATCGTGAAGCACCTTTATTTTTAAGAGTGTAGGGTGTTCACAGCAAAAAAAATAAATAAAAAAAATCGATAATTATAATAATATCCACATCAACAGACAATAAAGTTCTGGGCTGCATTTCCCAAAAGCATTGTAAGCCTAAGTTGATCATAGAACCATTGTCATCAATGGAGCTACGATCGATTTAGGCTTATGATGCTTTTGAGAAACACAGCTCTGTTTATTATAAACACACTGCCACTTTAAATGCTGAAGCTCTTTAAAGTCAGATGGATTCTGATCAGTGTTTTTATCTTTCACCAACTGGAAAAAATGGTTCTGAAAGTGATTCCAACAATATGGTTACTATGTGTCGTTATAGTTGTGATGTGGACTTTTCTCATAGAATTATAATCAATATTAAGAACGATTTCCTTTTGTAGAATTTTGTATTAAAATGTTATTGCTCTACTTATTGTTATAGTTGTGTTTCTTTTTATTCTCACAAAATCAGAACGATTATTAAAACTTTATAGTTATCATTATAGTGACCATCTTTTCATGGCCTAATGGTTAGAGAGTCAGACTCGTAATCCAAAGGTTGCGAGTTTGAGTCTCGGTCGGCAGGAATTGTAGGTGGGGGGAGTGAACGTACAGTCACGTCACTTTCACTTTTTGACGACCCTTAATTATATGAATAGAAAAACAACAACAACAACAACAACAACAACACTGACAGCCAATCAGCAGTCAAGCCCGATTCTTTTTAGTAAATCAAAAATATTCAACACAACAAGTGTAATCTGATTCCAGTATAAATGACTCATTTTATGAAGTTATTTTAATGAATAGTTTTAAAGTATGAATTACTCTGTCGAATTCTCCTGAACGTTACTGAATCAACATCTGTCTTACTGAGCTGGAAGTGTTTTTTTTCTTTCTTTTAGATTTATTATGTCCACATTGAAAGTTTTCTGTGAGTATCAATACTTACTGTCTATATAACAAACTTTTTTTTGTAATAAAGGACTATTTCTAAATATGTAGAGAAGCATGAATTGGGAATACTGCAAAAACAAAACTCTGTAGAAAACATGGGTCTGAAAACAGCAACAGAGAATCTACAGTATAAGCTATAAAGGATAGGACAACATTTCTCTGTCCTTTTCATAAGAATATGAATGGGTCTCTTTGACTCTTCATCCCCTGATGTTACACTTAAAGTTGAGCTTTTCTTCACACAGCGACATAAGCACACACTCCTCTTTGCTTTGCTGCAGAAAGTTCTAAAGTGCACCCAGATCACCGCACCGCTGACTTGAGGCAATATTTCTCTGCTTTATTGACTTGACATCCTATGCGGTTTACCCAGGGGTCCTCCTCACATGGATGTGGCCTCTCATCTTCATAAAGGCCTCTGATGTGCGCCGACAGCACCGGAGCGCACAGGAGAGCAGAGAGCCGCCCTAACCACCTGACAACTGACCTGTATCTAAGATCGCTACTGATGCAATGTTTGCGGAACACTGAGTCGAAGACGGGAACAGCTTTTTTTCATAATTATTCTGCTTCTTGCTTTCTACAAACCCTCGCTCTTCTCACAGTTTCTCTGGGTTAAGGGTTAATATCAGAGACATAGAAAGCTGTGGAAAATAAAGGTTGTTAGAGGGGCTACCGCCCACTCGCTCCATCCCCGTTACCATGGCAACGAGGTCTCCACAGCATCTCCTCCACACATGGACATACAAATTCAGTTATTCATACGCACACACACATGGGGAAACTATAATGGAGGGATGGAGCATACACACCACTAACTCGCAACACAAATCTATCTGATGTTTTTCAGTTTGCAAGATATTATGCTCTAACCACACTCAATGTCAACAAGATGACAAGCATCCAGGAAAAATATTCACTCCCGTTGTCTTTTTCCATGTTCTATGAAGCAGTTGCCGTCAGGTTTATTTATTTATTGATGTTTTTTCCCTTCAGACACAATAAAAACAGAGGGAATAAAAGACGTGGTGAATAATTCAAGTAAAGAAGTGTGTTCATTAAGACAAGAAAGGTGGGAAAGGGGGTATAGACATTTCTAACACAGCTCGAGGGGGGAAGGGAGAGAGAGGAGAGATGAGGGAGGGACGGAGACGCCTCAAGATCAAACAGATTCTGATTGAATAATGATATTAAAAATTAATCTGGTGGTTATACAAAGAGCAAGAGAAATGTGGGAACACGGTGTCTAGAAAATGATGACAGCATTTAGAGAAAATTAACTAGAGGAAATTAACCAACTAGAGAGCTTCAGTTTTATCTAGCTCACAGCAACATATGGCATAGCTGTAGAGTCAATGGGTTCATTAATGAATGTACATACAAAGGTCAAGTTAGCAATTTAATATTATTATTAGTTACATTTATATAGCACTTTTTTCCATAGACTCAAAGCACTATATAAATGTAACCTCAACCACCACTTTTACTGATAAATCAATCAAATACATCACTAAAATGACTGCAGGTTGGTCAACTGTATACTTATATATATTTACTAAATTAAATACATTTATAAATAAAATACACAAAGTAGAAATTGGATGCACTAGGTAATTTAAGTTAATATTCTGATCTTATTTTTTTCCCAAGCACATTAGACCAATTCCAAACCACATCAATCTTAACAACTATTAATTTTGTCTTTAATCATTTCTAAATGATATATAATTGTTCATGAAGGATGGAAGTGAAAAATGCCTAATATTCAGGTATGCATAATTATTAGGCAGGTTTTCTTTTACCGATAAAATGAGCCAAAATAAATAAAAATTTAACTCGTACTGAAAAGTCAAAAATGATTAAGATCGATGTAGTTTGGAATAGGTAAAATGTGCAATTTGTAATGTGCAAGAATATCAACTTGCATAATTATAAATGCACTGTGTATATATTATAAAAAATAAATATTATTTATACAGTCAATCCATTTATATTTTGTGTGTAGATCTAGGTTAATTGTACAGCCTTGGATGAAGCCATGGATTAAAAATCAAGCATCTTTTCATGTTACTTGCGAAAAAAGTAAATTGATGTCAGTGTCTAAAAAGGAAGGTGCTTCATTGGTTTGGAACCACCGCCTACAGATTCACTGGCACAGATTCTTAGTCTCTCCATCTCAACTCTAAATGGGCCACATTCACTTTGTTAGTGTCAGCCGCAATGACATACTAAGCTTGTGGAACACCAGCGTTCATTAAAGAAACACCTCTGGTGCTTTGGGATGACGCATGACATGCACACTTGGCCGGTCACCCAATTACAAATTTCACCCTATTCCGACAAGCCAAGTCAACAACGACGGCTAATCTCTGCAGACATGAAGATATTCTACACTAAAGAGGTAATTAATATGACAAATGCTGCTTAAAGAGCTTGTGGAGTGACATGCTAGCATGGGACAGATGTATGTGGGGGGCCTAAACTCATAAAAGGCTATAGTGAGTCAATATTAGCTCTGGTAAATGTAGCAATCATAGCATTATGAAATTAAGCGGAAAACCCATTACCACTGACCTTCTTTCCCCCTCCCCCTCGGTCCGCTTTTGTCAGGCACGGCTACTTTCTTGCCCCGGAGTATCTAGCAAGTCTCTCGATTGTCTAAATTCAGCCACGATTTTGACCTTCACTTTTGATTTTTCTCTTTTGAAATACAACCCAATGCTTTCCACCTGACTTGGGTCACGATGTTGGATTGCTGTTCTCATGGGCTGTCAAAGGGGTCAAGATTGACCTGATGAGACAGGTGAGGGCATTTAGAGGAGCTCTTCTCAAGCTCTCGACTGCAGACAGATAGGATAGACACATCCTGTTCTACACTGACAGACCTGCAATGGGGCATTTGACCCATTCAAAGAGCCAATAACAGACAACTTTATATAAAGGATATTAACAGCTCAGACTAGGGCCTTTAAAAAAAAAAATTTCCAAAAAAAAAAAAAAGAAATAGTAAAAATTAGTAAAGAACTTTTTTTAAAAATTAGATGCGCACAAAGATTGTACAACAAAAATGTAACAAACAAAATTTAGTTACATTTTTAAAAATAGTATATTATATAAATTATATAATATATAAATAAAACAAACTAAAACAGACCATTTAAAACGATACATATTAATATATATGATATACATTTAATATTTTTACATAATACATAATATTTTTAACTTAATAAATTTAAATATACATATATATTAATGTGTATAAATATATATTTGAGTTGCAATCAATTTTTTTTTAGTGAAATATTTGATTTATTTATCAGTAAAAATGGTGGCTGAGATTACACTAAAAAAAATCAAACTTATTTGAACTGCAAAAAAAAAAAAAAAAGTTTTAATAGCGACCAGTTACATTGCCTAAAATAAACAGCTTTTATATATTCATAAATTTTAGCCTATTATCAAGAAAACACATACAAGAAAACAATAGAACAGTAAAATAAACCCATTGCATAGACAGTTTTTGAAAATGAGAGTTTCATAAACAGTAAAGTCTACAACCTTGTTAAGCCCAGAAAAGCATAATTATGTACACAAAAATAACATTTGACCAAGCCAAAACAGTGTGTCACAGCAACACAACACAGAGGATAATTAAACCCAGTGCATCTCAAAGCACGGCAGCTCAATTAGGCCTTAATAAGGCCTGGACCACACAATTGCATGGAAGCATATCATTAGCATGCCGCATGCTGTAGCTGGCTCCCATCTGAAGGCCCCTGTGTGATGGAGACGGGGTACAGGCTGTCAAGTAAGTGTGCATGAGTGTGCGTGGAGGTGTTACAGGTCCCTTGGGCCCAGTGATAAGTGGAGAGCAATGGGGGGAGCGCAGCTGCCAAGGGGTTGTGTGACACGCGGGGCATGTCAGCTGCTCCCGAGGGGAGCACGTACACGCCCCTCACCCTCATCACACCCAAACTGATGGACAGCCCGTCTATACCATCAGCTCTGACATTACACCGCAAAACACGCTTTACACTGACAGATCACACCCATTACAACCCCCTATCAAAGAAGCTCAACAGGGTGCTAGCAACACCAAGATCGGGGTTTGATTCCCAAACCACATGTATAGTAATAATAATACAAAATTCATATATATATATATATATATATATATATATATATATATATATATATATATATATATATATATTTATATATATATTTATTTATTTGTTTATATATACACATTCATACATACACACATGTAGCACCCTGCCCTCCTAGGTATGTCCTGACCTAAGTTCTAAAAGGCGGAGCACCGGGTTCTTTAATTGGTGTCTCTCGTCTCGACTATACGTTTAAGCCCCAACTTTGATACCAAGTTTTAGAGAGATGTTAGTTTCCTAAATAACTCATATGAAACACGTATCCAAACAAAGTGATTTATTTACTAAACAGAATAAAAAAATAAAATAACAAAAGGAAAGTACAATATATAATTATATCTATATATATTTAGGATGGTATAAAGATCAGATATGAATATTCAGAGGATATATATATTAGTAATAACCAAATGGTACTTTCAATATGAATAAGTACAGGTATTAATACTCAATACTGGTAAACCAAGGATACCCGGATTAGAATACTCAGAGAATCACTTAGGGAAAAATCCCAAATTTACAAGATTTACACCGTTATATTTTCCAGTAAGGAGGCACCAGGTGTACACTCCCTGTATCACAGTATATGACTTTCCAGTGAAATATTACATCCACTTACTTCACTCACTGCTTAGTGCACTTATATAACACTAGTATCCAAATAACACGTTTCACCTTTTATGAACTGTAACTGTAAACTTAATATACTATTTCAATAAACAGCATATAAACAGTGGGCCCACAGCGCTTCCGGTGGCTCCACAGGGCTATCTGATCTCCTCTTCACTTCCCACGTTGAATGACGGTTTCACTTAAACAGCACGACGAACAATATAACAAATCTACAACCTTTCAAACTGAAAATCGCTGTATCCACACACAGGCCTCAATGTCTTCCACCCGTGAACGAATCAAAAAAACTAGTTAACACAGTTCTTGTGTATAATCTTACACTTAAACAAAATAAAAAGAGCTTTCTGAAATGAATATATTTAACTCGAGTTTCTTTTCGGTTTTACGCGGTAGGGTTCGATCGTAACCAATCTGTTTTCACACCACGTCTCTTATCCTCTCTTTTTTCTCCGCTCTCTCTTCTTAGATTTTTTTTAGGATAAACCAATCACTTCAGACTTCCCTATATTGGAGGTGGGCATTAACTAATAAACATCCAATCAAATAGGAATCAACAGAACCTGATAGCGAAAACCACGTTTTAGTTCAAGTACATATCAACCAACCCTTAGTTTCAGGCAATCTTAAAAGGGACGCGCATTTTTACAAGATCTTTGTACAAGATGCATAGTAAAACATTTAACAGTATGAATCTTAACAGAATATTGTTCTGTTAACTTACTTTCTCTAATAACCTATATGGCTATTATAAATTGGGCATTATACACGAACACTTACTTTGCATCCAACTGTTTTATATTTATATAACCCTCCCTGCTAAGGGGGGTTACACACATATACACACACACACACACACACACACACACACATACATACATATCATACACATATACACACACACATACACACACACAGGTGCATCTCAATAAATTACAATGTCGTGGAAAAGTTCATTTATTTCAGTAATTCAACTCAAATTGTGAAACTTGTGTATTAAATTCAGTGCACACAGACTGAAGTAGTTTAAATCTTTGGTTCTTTTAATTGTGATGATTTTGGCTCACATTTAACAAAAACCCACCAATTCACTATCTCAACAAATTAGAATACTTCATAAGACCAATAATAAAAAATAAAAAAACTTTTAGTGAATTGTTGGCCTTCTGGAAAGTATGTTCATTAACTGTATATGTACACAATACTTGGTAGGGGCTCCTTTTGCTTTAATTACTGCCTCAATTCGGCGTGGCATGGAGGCGATCAGTTTGTGGCACTGCTGAGGTGGTATGGAAGCCCAGGTTTCTTTGACAGTGGCCTACAGCTCATCTGCATTTTTTTTGGTCTCTTGTTTCTCATTTTCCTCTTGACAATGCCCCATAGATTCTCTCTGGGGTTCAGGTCAGGTGAGTTTGCTGGCCAGTCAAGCACACCAACACCATGGTCATTTAACCAACTTCTGGTGCTTTTGGCAGTGTGGGCAGGTGCCAAATCCTGCTGGAAAATGAAATCAGCATCTTTAAAAAGCTGGTCAGCAGAAGGAAGCATGAAGTGCTCCAAAATTTCTTGGTAAACGGGTGCAGTGACTTTTGTTTTCAAAAAACACAATGGACCAACACCAGCAGATGACATTGCACCCCAAATCATCACTGACTGTGGAAACTTAACACTGGACTTCAAGCAACTTGGGCTATGAGCTTCTCCACCCTTCCTCCAGACCTTTGTTTCCAAATGAAATACAAAACTTGCTCTCATCTGAAAAGAGGACTTTGGACCACTGGGCAACAGTCCAGTTCTTCTTCTCCTTAGCCCAGGTAAGATGCCTCTGACGCTGTCTGTGGTTCAGGAGTGGCTTAACAAGAGGAATACGAAAACTGTAGCCAAATTCCTTGACACATCTGTGTGTGGTGGCTCTTGATGCCTTGACCCCAGCCTCAGTCCATTCCTTGTGAAGTTCACCCAAATTCTTGAATCGATTTTGCTTGACAATCCTCATAAGGCTGCGGTTCTCTCGGTTGGTTGTGCATCTTTTTCTTCCACACTTTTTCCTTCCACTCAACTTTCTGTTAACATGCTTGGATACAGAACTCTGTGAACAGCCAGTTTCTTTGGCAATGAATGTTTGTGGCTTACCCTCCTTGTGAAGGGTGTCAATGATTGTCTTCTGGATGATTGTCAGATCAGCAGTCTTCTCCATGATTGTGTAGCTTAGTGAACCAAACTGAGAGACCATTTTGAAGGCTCAGCAAACCTTTGCAGGTGTTTTGAGTTGATTAGCTGATTGGCATGTCACCAGATTCTAATTTGTTGAGATAGTGAATTGGTGGGTTTTTGTTAAATGGGAGCCAAAATCATCACAATTAAAAGAACCAAAGACTTAAACTACTTCAGTCTGTGTGCATTGAATTTATTTAATATACGAGTTTCACAATTTGAGTTGAATTTCTGAAATAAATGAACTTTTCCACAACATTCTAATTTATTGAGATGCACCTGTATATGTATGTGTAGATAGATAGATAGATAGATAGATAGATAGATAGATAGATAGATAGATAGATAGATAGCACTGGCATCTAATGGTTTAATATTTACTTCAAGGAACATTTAAAAATATATTTAAAATTTAAAAAATAAATATTCAAAAATAATTAATTTTTCACTGCAGGAATATTTATACGAACTACAAAGAGTGATTAAAAATCATGAAACACTTGAAATGACGTTCAAGCAGTTACAGCACCTAGCTAAACTGCAAAAATAATTATTGTTTTCTATCAAGTTTCCCAAATACACTTAATGATCATTGGTCAGCTAAATGGATTGCCTCACCCCAAACTCACTCCATTGGTTGAGCCACTGTTGCTTTGTTTGTCTGCTCAAACAAACAAGCAACATTTTGACATTACCACAGAGCCAGTGTTTACACTTTTGAGGGAATCAACCTACAAATAGCTGACTTCTAGTCAGCATAATGAGCTGGGATAAGACAAAGTATTTTAACACTGTAAAAATACACCACCTTTAAAATGTCTGCCAAACAAATAAACGTAAAAGCAGTTACAAAGTACTTACCCTCAACTTGTATACAGGAAAACACTCAGCAAAGTAGTTAAGTCCATTAGTCTATTCAGCAATCTTTGAAGCTATCAGCCATTTCTGCTTTGGATTATTCATGATGCCTCATTACCTAAAAAGCCTGATCTCTTTGCAGTGAATGGGAAAATTGATAGGTGAATTCTAGGCTCCACCTAATCTGTGCTAGTGCACTCATCTCATATGGAAATGAGATGTATTGACAGGTCAAGGTCAGCCCTGCTTTAGTATTCCACAGGATTTGCATTCAGTCAAGCGCAGCGGCCGTACCTCGTCTCTGAAGTGCCATGGACACGTACGACAAAAGCGAAACAATATAGTTAAGAGATAAATCATTTTATCGGAAGGATGTGGTCTATATTATCAGATGTTCTCTTGACTGCGCCTTTCAGATCAAGAAGCCTCGATTAACCAGACCAGAGGAACCTTTCTTCACCACCAGCCCCATTAACTTTGTTAAAAGTTGCAAAAGCAGCACTTGCCTCTAAGTGCTCCTGATATAATCGAAAAGAGCACCTCGTGGGAACCGTGAAAAGAAATAAGCGAGACGTTGCCTGCAGGCTGCGGATGCAGGCTCTGTAGCTCGAGCTGATGTGTGTTATGTAAAAAAAAAAATCGAGTTGAGATTCTCATCTTCCTTGAGCCAGTGCCATTCTGTCTATTTATCACATCTTCACCGCTTTACCGTTTAGATCAAATCTCTGTCTTCCAGCAGTTATCACATGCACATAAGCCATTAGAGTGCCTCATGCAGCATGAACAAGTGAAATCGGTTTGAAGCCATTTGAATGTCATTCAAATGTCTTTGTCTGAATAGCAAGAAAATGGGGTCATGTTGGCTGTGAGAGAGTACTGTGAAATGCATACTGTCTGCTGTACTCCATATTGGGCGTGAGTCTGCGTGGTGTCAGAGGAAGCTAAACCTGAGACTGGACGGACTGGTGGAAAAACACAGTGATTCATTCAGTCATGCTCGAATGGACAACGGCCTGCATTGCTGTCCAATACCATGACGCTAGAAAGGTGTCAATACTAGCCTGCCTAATTCTTTTTCGTACCAATCACCATGACAACCCTCTGACTCTAGTGGCATGCAGCCATACACCTCCCTTCCCCATTCCTCCATCCCTCCATCCCCCCCCCCCCATATCTCTCTCGCTCTCAATCCATCTCTCCTCATCTGCCACTACTTTCTTCTTGGCACAACTTCTGCATGTCCCTTATGTTTTCCCCAGCAGACGGATGGCTGATGTGACGTTACAGTCCAGGCTGTCAAACACTGTTAAGAAGTAGCTGTCTTAATATGTGCCACTTTCAGGGTGCAAAATTAATCCAAAAGTATTTCTATTGCTCAACATTGCTTAACGTACAGAAAATGTTGAGTGCCAACCTCAGGATGTCGAAATCTTAATATTACATGAGCTGTTTTATATAGACCAATTTGGAGTAGATATCGCAGTTACATCACTTGCAGACTTTTTTTTCTTGCAAATGCAAGTTCATATCTCCTAGTTCGGACTTTATAACTCAATTTAACTCATCAATAGTGAGTTTGTCAATTCTGAGGAAAAAAGTCAGAAGTGTAGGATATAAACTCCTGATTCTGAGCCGAGGGGAAAAGAGAGAATGACGAATTGGTTTTTCTTATAGGAATTGAGAGATATATTCTTGGAATTGTTAGAATAAAGTCAGAATTTTGAAATATAAACTCAAATTTACTTTTATGCCATGGCTTCCATTGACTGCTACTTGAAAACTGTCATTTTCAAACACCAAAGTGGTCTATTCTACTCATTTTATATTGTATGAAGCTTGTAGTTCTTAAACATTAAATAAACAAAAATCAAATGGACAAATTTTTTTTTTTTAATGTAAGATGAGAAGTGCTGATTGTATGAAGTGTTACCTCTTAGGTGTCACAATTTTAAAGAATATTTTTTAACTGGGGCAAATGTAGGACACAGCTAAATATTACATGTTTGGTAGTTAAAATGAATAAATAATTAAAAATAGTTGTTTACTACAAGGAATTAAATGACTCTTCAAGAGTAGATAGACATTTTGTGTTTAAAACTAGCTATATTAGGCTAATTTGATGTTAGATAATAGCTTATCTGACATATCTAAAAGTTCTCGGAATTTAAAAAAAAAAAAATCTGGGATTTTTGCCTCTAATGCTTAGAAGAAAGCAATGAGACAGCAAAGGGCATCATATTCATGCTCATTTGTCCTCATTATTCATATGCATTTGCTGAGTGTTCTGGAATTTTAATCGGTGCTCATTTATATCTATCTAGACCAGAATAAAGATGAACATCAAAATATGTCATAATGCTCCAAGATGTCTTTTCCTCTTCTCACTCAGGAGGGAGGGGAAATCAGTACTATAAATTCTGCAGACCATGAATAATACAGGGGTTAGCAGTTCTGAAAGATTTTGTAAGAGAATGACATATGATATGTGCTATTAACTTTTTCAGCGCTCAAGTCATAAAGTGCAACAGCAAAATGGAAAACTTTTACATTTTTTTGGTCATTAAAAGCATTAAAAGCTACACAGTCATTTGATATGAGAATGCTAACTCTGCCAAAGACTAACACTTTTCCTGGATCCTGTCTCTTCACCAGATCCCATCAGAAGATATCTGCTTTGTCTGGTATCCAAAACCCTTAAACACAGAGTTAGGCCTTCAAGAAATTCACTGAGAGTGTCTGTGTCAACAAACAGAACAACATTAACTTCAGACAGAACTTCACCTTCAACCTCAAGTTGATTCTTCCTGATCTTATTTCTCTCAGCAAGATGTTATTGTTGTTATTGCAGAGAGAACAGGAAAACAAAGGGACTGAATTACTACCATCCTTAGAGAAAGAAAACAAACCGATCAAAAATGTATATTTTTATATAAAAAAAGCAAGGTTTTTGTGAGAATGAACAACAAGTGAGTTTAAATACAACAACAATATGTGCAATATGACGTGAATGTCTTGTTTGCTGGAAATGTTTTTTCGAACTTTCTTAAAATGTCAGCCGCCCACACATATCCGTTGTAATCCAATGAAGGGTGGGAAGATTTGTTCTCGTTAACTAGCTGTCTCCATCGATATCTCCAGGTAATCTCTCTTCCTCCGATTTCCCATTCTCCTCTACTCTCAGATGCCTGCTCCTCTTCACATCAGTCAGTGAGCAAACTGCACTCTCATGCAATCACACATCATCCATCAGAAACGGACTGTACCCGCCGTCCCGTTAATAAAACTCAGACTTCACAAAGACAACAACAAACATAATCGCTTCAACCATATTTCTCTAAACTGCATCTCAAGTAATTTTGCCATTAAAGTTAATAGATATTAATTACCCATTCCTCTACATGCAAGTTGAAATCAATCACATGTAAATTTGCTCCACAGGTACCCACAAGTCATAGTGAGGGGTGCGGGCCATGGTGTGTGGCTTTTTACTGCCTCTTCCGGGCAAATGTGTGTCCCTATGACGGGATTTTTCCCTGGTGGCAAATCTAATTACGCCCAACAGAAAGTACTGTGGAACTCGATTTCAGACTCAGCAGTCGTAGCCTTTCAGCACATACTGATTTGCGCCCTTCAAAGGCAACACGTTATCTCCCACAACCAGCTCTGCTTCGGAGTTGTTAAAGTCGGGGTGTGGTATGACACTTCACTATGTTTGGGATCAAACGCAAGCAATTCGGTCATGATATTACTCTCTGGCCCATCTTGTTGTAATGTGACACAGCACAGTGCGTTGCATTTGTCCTTATTCTATATAAAGCAATACATCACAACCCTGCCCCAGTGGGCAACTACACACACGGAGCGAGTATATGCCGCATTCTTCTAATCTCTTTCGTTTTTCCCCCCAATCGCATCTGTAATCTGGGGCCAGTGTGTCCTTTTCTCCTCCTTTTTTTTTCTGTGTCTGGCTATGTACTCTAGTAGGGGACTCAGCTGTAACCGAGGCTCTCTCACTCATCTCTCTTTCTCTCCCTCCCTCCAGGCTGATAAGAGATGACAGCGGTAGTTGGCCCTGATTCCTGGCCGAATCTCAGCAGAGCACACAAGGGGAAATGGAGAGAAAGAGGGAGAGAGAAAGAAAGAGCACACGGGGATCCACACTGCCCTTTCCCAGCAGTTAAAAAAACCGATGAAAAGCCATAGAAAGTGTTTGACTACACAGAGTTGACGCCAGATGAATACACTAGTGATTCTCTAGTGGTTTTGTTTCAGGGTCTGGAACAAAAGATATTGCATTTTTTCTTTTGAAAGCTGACAAGCCTATAAATTTGATTTAATTAAATGAATACATTTATTTTGCTATCATAGTTATGCAGTATATGTGTAGTTAATTACTAGGACTGTGTCAATTTTATTTAATATAATATAAAAATCTATTATTTAACACAGAATTCAATAATTTCAATTAAATTATTTAGTGCTAAAATTATGATTTAATTAATTTATTAAAAATAATAAATGTATTCTGCTATCATTATAACATATTAATAGTATATAGTATAATAGTACACAGTACGGGGATAAAAAAAAAATCTATTATTAAACAATCACATATTGATAAGCAATTATGCAGTACAAAAATATTAATTTTAACAAAAACTTATTTAACAGTATTCAATCATTTAAATTATATTGCATTGATTTAGTCTTAAATTTATATGATTTATTAAAAATAATGAACATTCTGCTATCAATATAGTATATTATAATATAATAGTATATAGTGTAATAGTACACAGTATGTTTTTTCTTTTAAAATTTAACATATAATCACATATATATTGATATATGCTATGCTGTGCTATGCTATAATATAATATATAATATAATATAATATAATGTCTGAAACCCTATCAGAACAGACCAGTTTTGGATCATGACCCACCAGTTAAAAATCACTGTCACTGATATATATGTTACACCAAAATCACAAGCCATGACCACCACTAGGGCATCTCTCTCTCTCTCTCTCTCTCTCTCTCTCTCACACACACACACACACACACACAGGTAACAGAACAGATGGAGCAAAGACAGAGCAATAGAACACCAGTACCATCTTCTCCCAAATGCAATTAGTATTCCATGATGGTCTCCCTAATCCATTCTGTCCAAGGTGGACGACTCAGGACTGGTCAGCGTATCGGACCCAGTGTCAACCTCAATTCCTCAAAATGAGTTTACCAACCTTCCATATCCATGTCATTATCAGAGACATTATCATCCACATTAGAGCAGATTGAGTTACTACCCTCATGGTGTATATTACAGGCGATCAGAGAAATCTTCTCTGGCTCGAGCGGTGGAGACGATAGTGGGAAGCGTTCCACAGCACTTAACAGAGCGTGTGAGCCACAGCCGTAGCAATGGCAGCTTACATGTCACAGAAATTTACACTTCATTGTAGCTTCTTTTACACAAGAGAGCCGACGAAACGCATGTCTAATCCTTATAAAAATAAACCAGACAGGTGGCCTGACAGTGGATTCACTGCGGGAGAAGAAAAACTGACAGAGTGTAAGACGAAATACTGGAGAGGACGAATGAATGAGAAGAGAGAAACAGACGCAGCGCTCTCCATACTCCAATAGCCTTAAGAGGAGAGAAATCAACCCGCACAATATAAATATTTAGTTTTTGTACCAGTAAAAGGACGTTTGCTAATTAGTGTCAGAGGCTGCTGAGATAAGCAGGGCGTTATTATCTTCTGGTTGTGCTTGTGGCATCCTGCGAGTGTGTGTGTGTGTGCGCGTGCGTGCGTGTGTGTGCAGCACAGGCTTTTGATTTCATATGTGTGAGTGTGTCTGTATGCACTTTGTCACAGTTTATCACTGTCAGCTGTGACATTTTAATGGCTTCAGGCATCATCTTGCTCTCGCTCTGCTCTCATATATATATATATATACACATACATACATACATACATACATACATACATACATACATATGCACATGCACAGTCTGACAGAGTTCTCCTCTTTTCACACTTTTGGTAAGAGAAGCATCTCTGTTATTATTGCTCATGGTTAGAGATTTGAACAAACCATTACCCCTAAAGTATTCAAATTGGCGCATAACGTGTGCCATACTGTTTGTGCTACAGATATGAATGATACCTGAAATTGAGGAGAGGTGTGCTATTACTTTGCGACAGATGGTATAATGGGTGGAAAATTGCACAAAATGGTAATTAGATAGAAAAAAAAAAAAATCCCACTTACACTGAAGGAGGAAACTCAAGTATATAGAACAACCAGAATATAATAGAAATCACAAAGCAACCACAATGAAGGCTTTAGCAACATCCTAGTAACCACCTAGCAAGCTAGAAATTATTAGCATATGTGGTTGCAAATTAATTCTTGGTTGTCTACATCTGAAACCACCAAGTCCCTATCAACTGCATATCAATGGCATAACAACCACCTAGCAACCTAAAATTGCCTATAACATATCAATGCTCTGGCAATCACCCAAGACGCCCTAGCATCCATATTGCAATGTCCTAGAAACCATATAGCAATGTCCTAGCAACCTAAAACTGTCAAGCGACTACAAGTTAGTGTTCCAGCAACCACCTAGCAACAACCTAGCAACTTTTGCAAGTGCAAGCATCACTATCATGTAAAAATCTAGCTTTTTAACTGTCCTTGCCACCAATGTTGGGTAAGTTACTCTAAAAAAGCAATTAATTGACCATTTGCAAAGACCCGCCCCTCTTCATTACTGTTGCTATGTCCGACAAGCTATGGCACTCTCACGCTAGACATGTTCTCATTTAGTGAAAAATACATCGCGGAGCAAAGAGAAAACTGACAACAAGCCAACAGACAAGACAGAGCAGGTTATTTCTGGTATGAAACAAAGTCTCAGCTTTCAAATGTTGTAATTTTTTTAAGAAATTGAAACCGTAAATACCATTTTGTGGCTCTTTAATGTGTCGTGACAGTTCACTGTTGCGCCTCAGTTCAAGCAGCATGTGAACCGATCATCTCTTCCTCTTTACTAGTAGTAATAGCATGAAATAAACATGAATGAACATCAGAAGGTATCGTTTCAACCGCAGAAAGACGTCAACACAAACAATTTTTCAAGTTCAAGTCCACTGACGTTAATCTTCTCTCCTATCTGGTTTGTTTGTTTGTCGGACAAAAATGGCAGATTCGGCTTTAAGATTGGCCTGTCAATCAAACTCCCTGTGAAGGGTCAATTACTAGTTACTAATTAAATATCCGACAGTGTAATTAGATTACTGTACTAATTACGCTCTCTAAAAAGCATTGCATTACTTATTACAAATTACTTTCTAAATCCCATATCAACCTCAACCAGCTGAACAACAGACATGACACTAAAAATAAATAGTCTAAAACTGCATAAATTATTCTAGAACTGACCAAAGTATTTAAAGGGATTAGATTCAATTTTGATGTTAAATCCACTATTGTTCAATAGTTTATACAGTATTTAAAGGGCACATTATGCAAAATTCACTTTTACATGTTGTTTGAACATAAACGTGTGTTGGCAGTGTGTGCACACAACCACCCTATAATTGATAAAAATCCTCCAGCTCCTTTTTTTTAATCCCAGTCCAGTCATGTCTATGGGGTATTTTGAGCTGAAACATCACAAACACATTCTGGGGACACCTTAAAAAGGGGCATAATAGGTGCCCTTTAATGCAACTACAGCAGAAGTAACTGCAAATAAATTACAGAAAAATTAAGAATCCCTTCCTTTAATTTTTCCAATGGAAAATAATTCAATTACAGTAATTCATTACTTCATAATGCATTACACCCAACACTGATTGCAAAATTTAAACATTCATCCCCCCACCATCTCTCGACCTATTCTCTCATTCCCTATGAACCTCATTCCAGCCCCGTTCCCCTGGCTCTCTTCAAAGATCATTTCCTGTCCCCTCACGACGCTCTCTCATTCTTGATGCACATCTTCATCCTGCACTCGTCCCAGAGCCCCACCCAGCCCTTCTACCCTCAGGTCATCCCATTGTCCAACTGCATAATTACCTCATTAAGCTTGTTAGCATTGTTTATGACCCTGTGTCTTTCCCTCCATAAGACTCTTTTTTCTTTGTCCCCTCAGCTCTCTCATTTTTCAGCGTACCCCCAATTTGCCACCGTTAGCACTTCGGTTAAACACAACTCTCTCTCTCTCCTCTTCCTTTCCTCTCCACTTTTCCATGCCCTTTCATCTTGCATTGCTCACTCCAAATGTGTGTATGCGGAATAACATCTCTCAAGTTTGTTGTTGTTTATCAGCTCCTTTTTCCCTAAAGTGTGCGTCAAGATACAAGCGCAGTCGATTTTGCAGTGGTGCACTGCAGGAATACATCAACATCATAAACACAGACGCTGCTGGTTTTACATTCAGCTCCAGTTATCTCCCGTCTGTGAAATCGCACCGTGCCTCACACGACATGCAAGGAGGAGAAAGTGAAAGCTGAAATACCTGAGAAAATGACACATGGATGCACACACATACACACTGCTTGAAGGCAAAGTAAAAGCTAAGCTTAGCTGTGATAATGTTTCTAGTAATAAAACCATACTGTATCCATTGCTAAGAGCAGGATATAAGGGAAATAAGATATTCGAGAGCATTTCTGTGTAAGAATGTCACACTTTTCTCTCACTGGAGTGTGCTTAATGTGATTGATCCAAGCAAGACCTGTTCCTGGATGAATATTCTGGCCAATACTGGAGGAAATTTCCTATCAACCAATCAGATTTTAGAGATAGGAGCTTAACCAATATTTTTAAGACCTTTTGACATCGCAAAGCACCAAACTAAAGTGCCAGCACTGTGTGGTGCTCAGGTTAAACAATGTCTCATCATGGCCAGAGTTCAGTATGTCCATGTCCATTCCAGTATGTTCTATCAAGTACAAATGTAGGCAGTATAAGTAAAATTCAGATACTACTGTATATCCGTCATGGTATCATTGTCGCATACCAGTGTCAGTTGCGTAAAGGACTGTTTTTTGACTTCTATAGGAAAGTGTGCGATTTCGGATTACTTTGTTGGTTGCTGACGTTTTGAAGCAGAGCCAATCCCATACTAATATACATACTTTCATTATAGTATTTGGAAATACCTGCACACTTGGACGTCGATTACAAGTCCTTTTTTCTTTATATAATGTATCAAATTGTACATTTCACTGTTCACCTTTAAGATTGGGTCACATTTATCAGGAATTTTTGTGATTTGGAATTTCACATGAGGGTGAAAGATTTCCCCATGCAGATTTCGTAACACGTTCAAGTTGGATCTCATGGATTCAATGCATTGACCGTCAGACAGCTGTTTGGTTTGAAAATGACTTCTGTGTGCACTGTGCTCCATAGATCACTACACTTATTAACAATAGACAATGGACCTGTTTTGCAAATGTGACCGCACCTTTGTGTAGCAAGCAACCTTGTAAAATCATCCTACTGTGACGGCAGCTTTTCAAAAATGGCACATGGCTTGAGAAATACGCTTAAGCCCTGATGTGAGTCATGTGACTTTACTGACCTATAATTTCTTTGTAATTATAGGATAGGGTTATTATTGTTTGATAGGAACAAGTTCCACAACCAAGAATGTTGATTTAGGAACACATTCAACTTGGGTAAATCAAATTGTGCGTGGCAGCGTCTATATTACAGTGTTTTGTTAGTCTGTGGGCAGGATTGTTGTTTATTGTCTGGCAGCAGAAGTGGGTGGTTTAATCAAACACAACTTCACACTTCAGCAGAACATCACAACTGCAGCATCAAGACTACAATTAACGTCTAATTCATTCAAATGTGTGCAGTCGCCTTGTCAAAAAAAGGACGGCTAAAATGTGTGATTGTCATGATTCTTCTCTCTTGATTATCATCCATCTGAGCGCCGACTCTGTAAGAGGGATGTGTTGTATCTTTACTTGGTCCTGACTTGCCCCACCATCCCCAGGTCTTAAAGTGCTTCTGGGTGGTTGGCGGGTGCGGCGTGAAATAAGACGACACAGTAGGTGAGATTAAATTAGTGGAGTGCATGGGGATCACACTCACCAGAGCACTGATCCTGCAGTAATGAATATATCATGCCTGACATAACGCTTTTGACTCCGCTAGAACAAACACTCAAAGCCCCAGGCCTGCCACACAAACCTACAAACACTCTCACAGTTATACCACTGGAGGACTGAAATGCACTGGAAAGCTGAGCTAGAGTTAAGACCAGACCATTACCAGGCCAAAACTGGACTTATCGAGACCCAGACCATGACTAGATCTGTTAAGACCGGATCCAGATAGAAAAAGGACCCACTGAGTCCCAGTTCTAGACTAGACCCAGATCTGTGAATATATATATATGTTAAAGATATAAAATTCATAAATAATATTATTAAATATATAAAAAAATAAAATATTAAAGATCTCACAACATTAAAGTTTAAATCAATACATATCAAAAACTATAAATTGAGTTTCTCATTAAAAAGTGATCTTTAGAAACGTTGAGCAGGATTTTAATTGACTAGTGGACAATTGTGGCATGTAGGTTATCACCTACAGATAATTTGTGTCTATATCTAAAATCTATCTTATTTTTCCTTTATTTTACTAGATTTGTCCCACTGATATGCAAAATATCTTCCTAGTCCTAGATTCAGACCTATTATATTATATGCTGTATATAAAACATTATCAAATATGATCAAAATCATCAAAATACTACTAATATTAAACAAATTACAGAGAAAACATAATTTTGCATACATAATTAAGAAAAATATGCTTCAACATAGACAAGACCAGCTATTTTCCTGATAATAGGATGTGGCCTTGCTCTAGGATCATAAACCGTCTTGGAAGTAAACCCAGACTAAAACTCAGACCAAAGCCTCACTTATGTGTTCTCAAGAGAACTCTAACCCAAATATATTTATTTCTTCCTCAACCTATTTCCAGTTACTGTGTATAGACATTTTCTAAATTTAATTATGATATGAAAAAAGCCACAGATCTACAATGGCTCTTTTGAAGATCTCCACAGTCATTAATCTAGCAGACTGTCAGCCCACGGCCACAATATGGTCACCCACTCCAGTCCAGGTCATCTCACAACAAATCTTCCAAACAGCAGATTTTCAATAAATGATGCATAAATGATGTACAAAATGATTCACTGCAGCTGGTTGATGCACCGTTTAATCAAAATTCAAATAAGTTAGTAAAAGAGTCAAATTTCTATTATGGGAAACTCATGACTACAAAGAACTTCATGTCAATAGACTACACATCTCCTCACATACACTACAAGACAACAGAGACACCCCTCAGAAAGCAGAGATTCACACTGAGTTCATTCATTTGGTCAATAATGCGTCTTTCATGAAAAAGAGATATTAAGAGGAATGAGGCAAAGTAAAGACAAAGAGACGGCTTTATTTCAGCCGAGTGTGGGAGGAGACTGCACTTGTTTTAGCACAGCTGCATTTTCTTTTTACAATTTTTGACTTTGTTGCTTTATGTTGTCAGTCACATCCTACGCATTTCAAATAAAGTGTTTTGAACAACTTTGCTGTCAAAATTAAGCTGGCTTACGGAAAGATGAAAACCTTTGCCCAAGACGGGTTTGAACTTTACGTTGACGATGTGGGTTTATTTTGATTTATCGTCAAACTTACGCAAGCTTTTTGGTGATTAAATCTAAAGAGTGATTTAAAGTGACCTCTGTCAGCATAAGTTAATTTCATCAGCATATTTAGGGCCGACTGTTTGAGACGGCTGCATTACGACCTCAATTGCATGATTGGCTTCATTTTGTGAAGCTTTCCATGTGGGGTTTTAAAAAAACTGCAATTCATTCTCAAGAACCCATTACTCTGATTGCAGTCTAGAGAAGTATTTTGCCTGGCAATACATGAATAAAGATACAGCCTTGAAGAAAAAAAAATCACTTGTGAGTGCTGAAAAGAACAATAAAGAGGATTGTTCAAAGCTTGACATCGCTTTCTTGCTTATCTAATGCTTTTACAGGAAAATTGACATTTTTATACAGGGTTACAAATGAAATTCAGTCTCTCTTCAGTTACTTTCTCATCTTCTCTCTTGATTCCAGTTCCCTAGTGGAAACTTCTTCATCTTCTCAACATTTGAAGGTTTTCTACTGCAGTCCACGTACAGTATATAATGGGCACCAAAGAAATTGTTTGCTTAAGTCACACTTAATTTATTAATTTAATTTGGTTACACTTTATTTTAAGGTGTCCTTGTTACAGTGCAATTATACATTTAAATACTGAGTAATATTAATTAACTACATGTACTTACTATATAGTCAGGATTAGGGTTATTTGCATGTAATTTGCATAATTTATTATTATTATTATAGTAAGTTAATATAAGTTGTGTAACAAGGACACCTTAAAATAAAGTGTTACCTTTAATTTCATTAGATAATACATTATCAAAAGCACAACAAGTTTGAAAACCAGAAGGTGAACTATATAATAAAAATAATTTCTACAACTGTTATAATATATAAAATATTTTAAAACCATTTTGAACAATTCACAAAAATGATTTATATAATTGTTCATTTTGCTGTCTCGGTCTCTCTCACTACATATAATATTTATGTTGGCAGCTTTACTGTATGCACAATATTTTATTTTTATATATGTGACCCTGGACCACAAAACCAGTCATAAGGGTCAATTGTTTTTTTGTTTTTTTAAATTGACAGGATAATATTTGAATTGATACGACAATATTTGGCAGAGATGCAACTATTTGAATATCTGGAATCTGAGGGTACAAAAAAATCTAAATATTGAGAAAATTGTATTTAAAGTTGTCGAAATTAAGTTCTTAGCAATGCATATTACTAATCAATTTCATTTTTGAAAATTTTGATATATTTACGGCAGGAAATTGACAAAATATCTTCATGGAACATGATCTTTACATAATATGCTAATGATTTTGGCATACATTAAAAATCAATCATTTTGACCCATACAATGCATTGTTAGCTATTGCTATAAATATACCTGTGCTACTTGTGACTGGTTTTGTGGTCCAGGGTCACATATAAAATAAATTGAGCCACTGTGCATCTTCACCATCTATGCTTCTTACATCTTATGAACTCATGTAGAAACTCGAGTAACTTACAGTTACCTTTCCACCTATTAGTACTTAATCTGCCCTAACAGGGTGGTTTCGTCACTGTACGCTCTTTAAATCATCCTAATGCATCCTGCCCCCCTCCTTGTCGTCCTCCAGGCTCGTCTGACTGTCTCTGCCCTGCCACTGTCATCCCCCTCCTGTCTGCAGAGAGCCGTTCCAACCGCAGCCTCGCCAGCTTCTACAAATGGTTTTAACTAATGTGTCTGTCTCTCTATGGATGTCGACCCCGTCAGCAGAGTGGCAGCAGTAGGTTGTAAAGCATTCACTTCTGCACGGGTACTTAAAACAGGTGTTATGGGGGGATTTTTTGCCCGGCGTGTGCGCGGGAGCAGGATGTGCCAGCGACACCGAGGCCCTGAGGCGATAACAGGTGGCTGTGGAGACTTGCGGGCTGTGCTGTTCCTCCCAAGAGCTCCTCTGTAACCGGCACATCCACAACAGATGCTCTGCATCAGAGAGCTGTGTTTCTAGTGTTATTCTTACATGCTGCTATAGATACATCTATATTAATATGGATATGTTTAAAATTTTTGTTAAAAAAGTCTCTTATGCTCAAGGCTGCATTGAGTTTTAATCGAAGTTACACTAAAGGCAGTAATGTGAAATATTACTACAATTTTTGTAGAGAAATTTCTAGAAAATTGTTAGAACTTTTCTATTTGAATATATTTTAAAATGGAATTTATTCCTGTGATGGCAAGCTGAATTTTTACCAGCCATCTTCAATGTCATATGATCCTTCAGAAGTCATAAGATACGTTTCTTATAATTATCAATGTTAGAAAACTGTTTGTTGTTGTTATGGCTTAATATTTTAAATGGAAACGGTGGTGCACTGTCATTCAAAATTTGGGGTAATTATGATTACAAAAGAGAAATTTATACTTTCATTCAGAAAAGATGCATTAAATTGATCAAAAGTGACAGCAAGGACATTTATAATGACAAAATCAGTTTCAAATAATTGTGGTTTAATAAACTGTTCATCAAAAGATCCTGAACAAAATGTATCACCATTTCTACTTAAATATTAAGCAGCAAAACTTTAACACTGATAAGGACCATTAATAATCGAGCACCAAATCAGCATATTAGATATTTGAAATCAAATAAATGCAGCCTTTATAAAAAAACGATTCCAAAGTTCTGGCTACCAAAATTTAAAGCAAAAGATGTGTTTTCAAATTTATCTGGAATAATGCGGATGTAGCTAGTGATTCAGATGTCAAAACAGATGCCATCAAAAAAGAGTGATGGCTCTTTTTCTCACTCCTCCTTTTAAAAGACCCCTCCCTGTTCTTGTCCCTTCCCTTCTTGACCTTGCACCCATTCTCTCTCTCTCTCTCTCTCTCTCCCCGTTGATCTCCTCAGACGACATAAGTGCACATATATTATGGGCCTGCACAACGGCTTCGCCTGTCAAACGTGACCCCACCCTCTTTCCTTTCTTTCATCCCTCCTAAATCTCTCCAGCCCGTCCATCCATCTGTGCACACAGCTCAATTAAACCCTCTGCCTCTGAGGAGAAGATTTTGCAGAGGCAGATCATATTTTTCCGTGCACACATGCTGTTTATATGGTACAGTAAAAGCAAGAGAACCTACAGTATGATGGATGTGGAGCACAGAATGGATATCACCCCGCACTCTCATGGCCCAAGCACCTGTGAGCTGTCTACAGACACCTTGTCAATAATCAATTCTGAGTGATTTATCCTAGAAAGACACAAGTCATTGTCAGTCAGCGACAGGCAACTAGTCAAAATTACTGTGCAGGGAGATACACTGAGGCTAACCCACAATAAGCAGCTCCACAACACAAAATCATGGTATCTTTTGAATTACCTTGAAACACCACATACATACCATGGTTTTAAACATGGCAATCATTATTCCATGAATACGAAATGCACAAAAAATTCAACAGTAATTGTAATATAATAACTCTAAACTAGTACTGGCACAGTACGTTTTTGTAAAAGTAAATGAAAACATTTAATTATACAATAAAATCCTGAATTTTTATGCTATTCTTTGGAATATTTTGGAATAGCACATAAATACCATTGCTTTGAATATGATAATCATTGTACCATGGTAAAAACATGTTTAAAACTGTTAAAACTACCATGTAAATACAATTCATGATCATCATTGTACCATGGTATTTCCACAGCACTTTTTTTTAGGCTAAATGAAAATTTGACAATATCATGGTATTATGCCGTTACATTTTAAGTACCTTGGGGTGACATGTAAATATAATTTATGAATATAAATTAAATACTGTACCATGCTTTTGTAAGGATAAATGAAAATCTGTAATTACACAACAAAATCATAATATTAAGATTATATTATTTAAAGTAGCTACAAATACCACATAAATACCATGGTGCCATGGTAACAGCATGTTTTACAATTTTATGGTATTCTTTAAAGTTCCAATGTACTTCCACAGTACTTTTATGCAAGAGAAAATGAACAATTTTACAAAAAATATCAGTATTTTGATGCCATTTTTAATGTACCTTGGAGTACCATGTAAATACCATGGTTAATGAATATAATAAATCACTGTGGCATGGTACTACTACAGTACTTATATTGTAAAATTAAAATTGAATGTTTAATTTAATGGTAAAATAATGCTATTCTTTAAAGTACTTGGAATAGCATGAAAATACCATGGATATGAATATTATAATATGTAATATAAATATAATCACTGTACTAAAAGTACTACCACAATACTTTTGTGTAATAAAATAAAATAAAAAATGTATTTGGAAACCATGAAAACCCTATAATATATACAAAATTTTTGGTTTTTGTTGAATTTAATATTTTATATAGATTTATATAGTGCGATATGCCCTAAACTTTGCTAGCAGTGCTAATAATTTGCAACCTGAGCGCTGTAAGAGAGACCCACCCTGAATCAAACATGCTGGCGCGCCGCCAGGTGAGTGTGTCTGCATTTAAGACACTGAAAATAAATGCAGGCCCCACCCAATGCTCTCACGCTCATATATTTGCTATTGCTGCCTGCCCCATCAAAGCGTCATTATTTGTTTTCAGTACCGCACACATCAACACACCACTGTGAGGGGCAGCACTGCGGACCACCAGTACGCTCAACACCACAATACTCTCATGGGTGATTAACAAAATTACACGGGGGGGGGAGGGAGGACCAACCATATACATAAAACATAAATTATTAACAACATCACAGTGCTAACAAAACGTGCACTTTCAAACATTAATGCATTAAAGAACACTACAGCAACTGTTCCAAATGAAACAACAGCCAGCTATTGCTTCTATTAAGTAAACCTTATTAAACAAAACAAATGTTTGCATTAGGTCTTGATCAATATGAGGCTGCAAAATGCAACCAAATCAGCACATGCAGTAAAACAGGCACAAATGTTCAAAGCAAGAGCGCAGTCCTGCATTAAAGATGAAAACAGAAGAGCCTGTTGCTGATTTCACACGGGATGAGTGCAAATCCACAAGAGAACTGTTTCTGTTTACGAGACAGGGCAACTCAAGGAGCGAGACAATGTGACATTGCAAAAAGAAATCTTTAAAAAAATAAAATAAAATAATCAAACCGCATTCAGCATCTCTTTTAACACACAGAAGTTTAAATAAAATATTATTTGCTTTTTTCATGCTTAAAAGGTCTAAATGTAACACTATAGGAATGAATTAAAAAAAAAAATCCATAAATGATAAATACAACGATTATTTTGAATGGAACAGCTCCAGTTTGCAAGACCACACACCAGCCTCACTGCTACATCACTGCACCTTAAGTCTCAAAGGTGTGATCATCAAACCACAAGAAAATTCAGCAAAAACAAGCCGATTCTGTTTGACATCCATCAGACACTAAATGCTATTGACATCGTCACTGACATCCTTCTCCACTTACCTCTGCAGTTCAGAAACGGCTTCGGGTTTCCGTCCTCCTCTGGCAACTCTGTTGTTTTATCTGTCCCTGAAGGTTCTTGTGTCTCCTGCTCTGTGTCAGATTGATTGTGGCCTCTCTTCACTGCTGATGCTGCAGTGCGAGGAAAACACACCCTCTCCTGGCTCCCTCGCTGCCTCTCCCCGTCTCTGATTGGCTGCCGTCAAGAGCCAGTGACATCACCCTTTTTTCTTCTAGCTCCCTGCCTCTTTTTCTTCACTCTCCGCTTCTCCTCCCTTCCCTTCATTCTCTGACCATTCCTTTATTGTCTTCATCCTGATTTCCACTCTGCATTCCCCTGGTGCCAGATGAAATGTGTCCATAATTTGGTCGGTGATTGGCAGGATCTGTCAGAACAGGAGGAGAGATTCAGTCAGGCAGAGGAGGGATGACATGGTAAAAGGCAGAGCGCTGTTCTACAGCACCATTAAAGGCTTCTTGCTGTTGGTTTGGTGGGCGCGAGTAATAAGGATGAGAACTATATATTATGCTAATTAGAGCATTGTTATGCAGCATTTGTATGGTGTGGCACAGGGAAAGCTTTCCATTCATCCTTCCCTACACTCTCTCCTTGAAAGTGGCGGATGAAATATAGAAAGAGAAGATCCAGGAGTGTGTTTTTTTGTGTGCGTGTATAATACACATATGTAGTGCAAAAATAAATAAATAAAACAAAATAAAAGAAAAATCACTTTCTTAATCACCATTATTGCCCCCCCTATATTGATATATAAAAACTTAGCAAAAAAAGAAACAACCTATTTTCAGGATAATGTATTTAATTATCATTATTTATTTTATTATTTTCTTTCAGTAATCCAAATTTTTATTGAAAGCACTGAAATTATTATTATTATTAATTATACATAGGACACAGAATATGACAGATAAAATAAAAAAGGAAAAAGGGGGAAATACTGTATTTTTACTGTATACTTTACTGTAAAATGATACTGTATTTTAAAGATAAGACACCTTTCATATTTCATACATATATTTTTCACACCTATCTATACATTACATCTATTTTACATTTCAAAAATTCTTTATTTTCTAATTGTATGTATGTATGTATATATGTATATGTATACTATTTAACAACGCTGTAAAACAGTAATATTGTGATTACATTTTAAAATAAATTTTCTATTTTAAGATTTTATTGCTCCAGTTTTCAGTGTCACATATTTAAATGATTCTAATATGCACAGTAGTGTGTATATAATGCATAAATTTCTCATTTTATTTTAATATATTTTTTCATGTTTGAAGCATAAACCTTACTAAAGCCGTTTAAAACTGTAAATATATATATATATATAGAGAGAGAGAGAGAGAGAGAGAGAGAGAGTCAAGATATACAATTTCACTTCAAGTGAAAAAAACATTTAATATTTCAAAAAGTAAAAATATTAATTATAATTATATTAAAAACATATTTAAACCATTTTTACAGTGTATATGGAGATTATACATAAAGCGGAAAGGTGTGAAATAAACTGTGAAAGGGTAAACCTTTCATTTATGCCCTCTAAACGATCTTAACCATTTTATTTGTGAATGAAATCACTTCTGGGAAATTAAAAGTAAAATCTGTTCAGCCACTCTTGAGGCTGATGTATTGTGACTAAAGGAGCCTTTTACTCAAACTAGCGCACGGTTGAATGACAAATTAATCACGCACAATTTGATTCATGAGGAAAGGGGACTCCATGCAAAATGGCAGATTTTTCTACAGATTCTGATGGCAAGCAAGGTGAAAATAAGCAATCAGACACTCCCATCTCTCCATCTACACAAATCAAGCACACTGCAGACGAGTCTGTAGGTATACAGTAAAGGTCAGTGCTTGTGAGTGAGTTAGAATGAATCTCTTTGTTATGTGACATTATCTGGCTTTGTGTTCAGTGCCACACTTACAGGAAGAGTCATTCCTGCAGGTGTGTCATGACACACACACACACACACACACATGCTGAAAAACACCAGTCGCTGCCCTTTAACCCGGAAACTAATGCCCAGCCTTCTGTTAAAGGACCTCAATTTGTGACAGGCCCATGAGCACATCCCAAATCAGGCAGGACAAATGAAGCTTGAAGGTTCATCTTGAAAACCTCGCACAGGGAGTTGCCAGTTTGCATTAATGGCATCAAATGCAATAACAAAAGCTCATGCAAAACAGCTGCTTTGAATAAGTATGATTTTCCAAGGCTACAAATAGACTGTCAACCACCAAAAACCAAATTACAGCGATATGATCAAAGGACGATTTGATGGGAATTTTTGTATCAAACAGCTGGGCTCTTTTCTAAAATAGCGGCACTCTAGAGATGGCGCTAAAGTGGTGGAAAAAATGAGCTGGAAATGAAAGCATGGGATGCTGTATTTGATTATTTCATTGTCCCTGCCTACTATTTAGTGATTTTTATTATTTTTAACTTTTTTATAGTTAAGTCAAGAACAACACAAAGATGAGGGATTGGGCTCAAAATGCTACACGGATCAGATTCAAACCCGCACCCCCACAAGCTCAAAATAGCAATTCAAGAAACTTTCTTTTTTGTAGCACAGTTATGACCTATATATTTCATAATTCACAACACTTAAATAGCAGAGAACAGTTTTAGTCGGAATATTACAATAGTTGTTGATTCTGTACTACGTCACTGTATTCTTCAACCTAAAAACAGCAAGTGTTTTATTTTGATTCATTTTAAAATTGTTTTAAATTTAACATTTATGATTTAATAAACATTTTGTCAAGGTTTCCCAAAGCCTTTGAGTTTAATGAAAAGTTAAAGGCACTTCATGCTGTTGATAAACTGAAATATAAATATATATATATATATAAAATTGGAAGTGGTTTTAAATTGCAATAACAAAATTGTTTTGAGCATGAGACTTCCTTCAGAAAAATTACAAACTCTACCAATTCCAAGTTTGTGTATGTGTGTGTTTACAGTGGGGCAAAAAAGTATTTAGTCAGCCACCAATTGTGCAAGTTCTCCCACTTAAAAAGATGAGAGAGGCCTGTAATTTTCATCATAGGTATACCTCAACTATGAGAGACAAAATGAGGAAAAAAAAAAAAAATCCAGAAAATCACATTGTAGGATTTTTAAAGAATTTATTTGCAAATTATGGTGAAAAATAAGTATTTGGTCAATAACAAAATTTCATCTCAATACTTTGTTATATACCCTTTGTTGGCAATGACAGAGGTCAAACGTTTTCTGTAAGTCTTCACAAGGTTTTCACACACTGTTGCTGGTATTTTGGCCCATTCCTCCATGCAGATCTCCTCTAGAGCAGTAATGTTTTGGGGCTGTCGCTGGGCAACACGGACTTTCAACTCCCTCCAAAGATTTTCGATGGGGTTGAGATCTGGAGACTGGCTAGGCCACTCCAGGACCTTGAAATGCTTCACGAAGCCACTCCTTCGCTGTTCGGGCGGTGTGTTTGGGATCATTGTCATGCTGAAAGACCCAGCCACGTTTCATCTTCAATGCCCTTGCTGATGGAAGGAGGTTTTCACTCAAAATCTCACGATACATGGCCCCATTCATTCTTTCGTTTACACAGATCAGTCGTCCTGGTCCAAAACATGATGTTTCCACCCCCATGCTTCACAGTAGGTATGGTGTTCTTTGGATGCAACTCAGCATTCTTTCTCCTCCAAACACGACAAGTTGAGTTTTTACCAAAAAGTTCTATTTTGGTTTCATCTGAACATATGATCATCCAAATGCTCTCTAGCAAACTTCAGACGGGCCCGGACATGTACTGGCTTAAGCAGGGGGACACGTCTGGCACTGCAGGATTTGAGTCCCTGGCGGCGCAGTGTGTTACTGATGGTAGCCTTTGTTACTTTGGTCCCAGCTCTCTGCAGGTCATTCACTAGGTCCCCCCGTGTGGTTCTGGGATTTTTGCTCACAGTTCTTGTGATCATTTTGTCTTCCATTTTCTAATAATTGCTCCCACAGTTGATTTCTTCACACCAAGCTGCTTACCTATTGCAGATTCAGTCTTCCCAGCCTGGTGCAGGTCCACAATGTTGTTTCTGGTGTCCTTTGACAGCTCTTTGGTCTTGGCCATGGTGGAGTTTGGAGTTGGACTGTTTGAGGTTGTGGACAGGTGTCTTTTATACTGATAACAAGTTCAAACAGATGCCATTAATACAGGTAACGAGTGGAGGACAGAGGAGCCTCTTAAAGAAGAAGTTACAGGTCTGTGAGAGCCAGAAATCTTGCTTGTTTGTAGGTGACCAAATACTTATTTTACCGAGGAATTTACCAATTAATTCTTTAAAAATCCTTTTTTCTCATTTTGTCTCTCATAGTTGAGGTATACCTATGATGAAAATTACAGGCCTCTCTCATCTTTTTAAGTGGGAGAACTTGCACAATTGGTGGCTGACTAAATACTTTTTTGCCCCACTGTATATATACACACACGCACACACAATATATACATATACACACACACACGATCTGCATAAATAAATAAAAATAATTATTTTTAATAATTACAATTATTTGTAATTACATATTTGTATATGTAATTCATGTATATGTAATATATAATATGTAATTACTGCATAATTACATATTTTCTGCATGATTGTATAGGAATTACTTAACTATTTTCACTATTTCACAAATTGCAAGTAAATTTCACAAATAATTATGAAATGGCAAGTAATATATCAAATTAAACGAAGTTTAGTAAAATCTACTCCAATAACATTGGTTTTATATATATATATATATATATATATATATATATATATATATATATATATATTTATTTATTTTAACCGTGCAGTCAACTGTAAATGTGGCACTAATTGTAATATTACGTTTAAGTAATCTGGACTTTTGGTCCATCAATAATTCATGAGTTGGAGAGAAGCCACTGAGCTCTGCCTCCATCATTACCCTTCAATTACTCAGTGATTAACACTAGGTCAGACCATCAGAATGACCTCACATCCACTTAATGAATTCAATTAATCTATTAGCAGCCACAAAATAACCAAGCTAAACCAGCGACCCCAAGAGTGGTCCCATGTTGTAACGTGCATTTAAATGCAACATCTCTGGCTGGAAATGTCAGGTTAACCATTACCGATCCTATCTGCATGATGTTTTAGATCTGCAAGAGAGGCCAGAGTGTAACACACTGATCTCTTCATTATCAATTCAGTCTTTTGGTCACAAATGCAGACAAAACAGCACCATTGTTTCATCCAGCTTCTCTCCTCAGGATCTAAAGTGGGACAAGCTATGACGTTAATCTCTCTCTCTCGGTCTCTGGTTATTGTGCTGAAAATGAGTGAGAGAGATGAAGATAAAGGGAAACAGAGACCAGAGATGAAGACAGGAAGGAGAGAGTCGGCGCTTGATTTATAATGGCCACTGCTAGAATGCAGAGTCTGTTCATAAGTTAATTTGACTATGAGGTCATGCCAGCCGCAGTGGTGTCTGTGCTACTGGAAAGAGGTTTTCTCAGCCTCTGATTTGAACAGAGACTCCCAATCCATTTCCAGACTGATGAAAAGCAAGTGAAGCAGAAGAACAAAGGTGAGAAAACATTTAAAAGGCAACATTTCGGGTTCTACAGTGGGATTCATTGAACAACCGGTGAAAATGTGAAAGATGTTGTCACTAAAAACGCAACTGTTAATTCAATCGCATCGGCTTTTCACATAATGTCATAGAATTGAAAGATCTAAAATTATGCTCTGAAAAATATCAGTACATTTATTTAAATCTCAGTAGCTCTTAATTGTTTCCCATAAACACAGTCACTGATAATGTTGACTAATGACATACGCATAATGGCCTAAAACTAATTGTAACATGCTCTGCAAACAATATGATTTGCTGGATCATACAGTGAAGCTTTTCACAGCTTAATATAATAGCATTAAATGGGACGTCTGTTCAGGAAATTATCACTAGCACTACTCAAGGTTAAAATATACATTCTCATTTAGGAGCATGAAGTTAATTGCCTTTCAGTTGGCCTGAAAAATGAAGCAGCCCATTTATTTCCTTCCTTATCATCTCTCCAGGATAGTCAATATGTGAGCTGATTTATGCACACTGCACTACACTAAAAGTGCTCTGGCTTTCCCTCAAAAAACACACTTCGTTAATGAACTGGCTTTATGCCTTGCACTAGACATTCTCCTAAATATAAATCTGTATATTTAAGGTAATAAACTCTGACAACTGAAAAACATTTAGGAAACCATAAGAGCAACTTTGTTTAGGATACCTGCACAAATGCTTTCTCCAAACTGCTTGCATTATTAATAACTATTGATTTGTTTATTGATCAGGCAAAACAAAAACAAAGGTACGAGTTTAATCAAAAATCATGCATACATGTCACCATAACTGATTACTTTTTACCTGAAAGAAAATATTTAGAAAAGCATTAGTGTGTAAATTTAATAACTAATAGATCACTTCACTCCCTCTGCTGGCTAGTCTGAAATGCAAAATCACAACTGATTAGTCAAATATTATGAGAAGTTTTTCTGAACATACAATGTTGAGGTAAACCACCGGTTTTAGTCCAACCTTGAAAATTATGTTTTTATAGCAAGTCACATTGCATACACCTTTAATGAGAATTAAAACGATTGAATGAAAACATTAATGATGGAAGTGTCCGTTATTTGCAGATGCATAATTTCCTTCACTGTTAGTGCTGGAAATTAGACCTAGATTTGGGGAAAAAGATAAACTTTCATAGTCTGCATAACAGTGAACTATAGGCACATGCTGATGGTTTAACCATGCTGTATTCTGGTCATTTTGACCCAGAGAGGATTTTCTTCTGCCTGAAAATGGTAGTTAAATGTTATCACACTGGACTAAAACTTACTCAATTTGCTCACATTGTATAACAACAACCCCCCAAACGAGACATATGAAACAGGTTTTATGCGCTATAATTTATGCTATATTACTACCAAATATTAGATTCCAATTTTTTAGTCTCAACTTGCTTGCTTTCAACTAGGCTGTTTTGTATTTCTTTTTGAAACCGATTAATCTGAGCTCATGCAGATCAGTTACAAGCAATTTTTAAATGACTGGTCATTTTTGGAACACCAAATTTGAAAGAAAAAAATAATTTCAGGGTTCCATGGAATAAACAGAAGAAACATTGAAATTCAGGAAAAGATCACAGCTCCAACATCCTCTCTCACCTTTGATCTCGCACTTTATGTTGAGAGCTGTCAGTCTAACCAAGTGGACTCCTGCAGTCTGGGGAGAGGAGGAGAAAGCAGGCGTGATGAACTGTATCCTAACAGCACGGATGCCCAGCAGGGACATTACTGGAAGCTCCAGATGGTCTGAGCCACTCATTGCACTTCACACCAGCTCCCATGCAAAAAGAGTGGAAGAGGGCGAGGGCAAGAACAAAGGCTAAAAAGCCCGTCCTAAAATGCTGATAAACAAAAACCCAAAGCAATAAATGTGACACTCATGCAGGTGATCAATAACTGGACAGAATTCCTCATACATAACTCAGGATGAAGAATAGAGCTTTTAATACTTGGACCCCACAGCATGTGTCAAGTTAGTTTCCATGGACCTCCATCAGTATATTTCTTAACATATAAATGATATTTGCTCCTGTTAGTGCAAATGTGTAAGGCATACATTGAAACAACTCTAGAGGACACAGTGGGCTCATTTTATGCATTTATTTATGTAGCAATTTACGTTCTGATTAGCTGCTGAGAGGCTGCATCAGCAGTTGGGTAATAACCGCATGTGTCTGAGCACCCGCGGTTCAATGTCTCAGTCCTTCACTTCTCAAATCTGTGTTCCTCTCCAAAAATACCACAAAAGTTGCCTAAAAATGTCCCCGTTCTGAAAATCCCTGCATGTCTGCAATTTCACCAAAACCTCACTCCATGTTCTCGCCCTCCCGCCCTTGTCCATGACTTCCCCTCCCCCAAATTAAAGTTCCCATTTGCAAAGCTAGTGAGGTCACACATTAGCAACAGAGGACAATCAACTTTTTTTCCCCCCCGCCAGAGGGTTACAACCATCCTCTTTACACACAAAACAGCCCTCTCTTTTTTTTTTTAACAGCCAGAGAAGAACAAAAAAGATTAAACATAATAAACTCCCAAACCTTTTGTACAGAGAAACCAAACTAAATGGAGAAAATGTCTTTTATATTAGTCCGCAGATATCCTTTGTGATCCTCTCTCGGGCTCTGTAATTTTAATAGGGAAGTGAGACACACACATATACCAAATACAGTTCGGTGTGTCAATGAGAGGCTCTGTGTGTAGTAGGCAATGTCAATACATCTCTGTCACTCGTTTAGCCGTCCATCTGTTTGTTTTATGTGGATTAGAAGTAGGTCTTGGCCGTATGTATGATAGTGTGAATATGCATGTGTGTCATAAGTTAACAACATGTAAGTCTACATATCTCTGTGTGTGTGTCTGTGTGCAGGTTTAGGAGTCTTTAGGCCAGTCCAAAGCCTTCAGAACATTCCTGAATGGCCAGCAGCAGCATGTGTCTTAACTTCTCGTAGCTCTCATACGCTGGGAGGTCCAACTGGTTAAAGCTGGTAGGAGAGAGAGAATAAGAGGTGTGAAAGAATTTTTGGTTGTGCATAAGACCACAATTGTCATGTAATAAAGCAGCTCTAAAATCTACATGCTACATTGCATGCATTATGGAATTTCTGAATGCATCGTGTGGAAACATTTGTATTGCGCGTCTTGAGGCATCGGGGCTCATTTACCAAGTGTGCGCAGAGGGCAGGCGGTCAGTGGAGCGGTCGTCTCTGTGGATCTGGAACTTCTGGATGCCATTCATTCCCTCCAATGCAGCAAAGCCCTGCAGTGGCACTTTAGATGTGCCTGTAACAAACTGCAGGAATTTTGCCCGGTCAGCCTGGTCAAAGGATCGTAATGCACGCCAGAACCACTGGATCTGTGGGAGAGTAAGGAGGACAGAAAGTTGAAACCAGGTAGAGAATACATCTGGATAAGTAAATGCTTAAATGGGCTATTAAGACAAAAAAAAAAAAGAAAAGTACAAAACATAGTAGGAAAATATCTTGCAGGCTATAAAATTACAAAGTGTTGAAGGATTAAGTTCTAAAACCCAGAAATGAGTCAGGATTTCTGCACTTCCACTGCAAAGTCAATGGGTTTTTGGTGAAATGCCTGAAATAAGGTCTGTGGCTAACAAGTTCAAGATATCATGGTTTATTCTACAACGTAAAATACATTATCCCACTTTGACTTGTCTTGAAAAAGGTGGTTGCTAACAAGTTACAAAATGGGACTACAGAGATTATAGGGGGACATTCTATTCTAATCTGCTATTACATAGAGATTTAAATAGTTGTCGGAATCCTAAGCACTTATTGGTCATAGAGCTTCTTTTCTTCAATAATCCAAAAGTCAAATGGAAAAGTTCTATTGAGAGAACCAGGGTGACGCTAAATTCCAGGCTGGCCTGCAAAAATACGTCATCTCTGCAGCACTCTATTGGTTACGGTCCTTTCCTTGGCTGTGTGACAGCAGTAAATGGCATTTTGATCAAAGATCAAGGAAAACTTCAGAATGATGTGCAGAGATGAAGACATCAGTCATAAAACAATAGTAAACAGATTCATTTCATATTGTCCTTTTGTCCTTGTGTACAAACCTGAATAGAACTGGATTGATATTTGTGGTATTCTGTATTGGCCTTGAGGTCGTCAATGTCGATGGTGGGCAGGCCGGAGATGAGCAGCTCTAGCTCTTGCTCAGTGAAGATGGAGATCAGTCTCTTGGGGATGATCTCATAAAAGCCCTCTAAGAAGGCAGCCAGCTGCTTACGGATTGCACCTGAGAAACACAGATGTTTCAGCTCTCTGATAGACTCCTGAGCCTCCTCGTTCCTCACTAGCAGTGATGTTTATTGGAGTGTATGCTCACCTGTCATCTTCATCTGGCAGACCAGATGCACATATTCTTTCTTATTCTCCTCTGTGACAATAATGTTTGCACCATTGGCCTTCAGATCTCTCACTTCACATACGCCAAACTCTTGGACCTGTGAACATGAGGTGGTGATTATCATGCCTGTTTCTCGATACCTAAAAATGACAGAAATAAGGTAGTGTGCTTGTAATCAAAATGAAACTCCCACCTCTGTGCTGAATGTCAGCTCGTAGCCCAGAGTGGACACGTCATTCTCCAACAAGTAGACCAGACCCTGGAAGAAGGGATAGTCTTCGCTTTCCATGTCTGTATACCTATGAACCACAAAAAAATTCAGCTTGTTTCATAAAGATCTTTGAGATAAATAAGACCTAAACCTGACAGATTCTTGCTGGTACCTGACGCTCTTGCCCAGGATGTGCTTGTAGAAGCTGCGTGTGAAGTAACACTCTAATAGCCTGTTGTCATAGACCGCTTTAGCCACCACACGTCCCACAAACTTGAAGTAGCTGAGATGGTTGGGGTTGCAGTGGGAGGATGGGTTGATGGTGTAGGTGACCCGGTCGCCAGGAGAAGTGCGGAACAGGGCGTACATAGGATTGAACATTTCTCTGGAGATGATCATGTACCATTCCCTTAACAGGCCACCTGCATCCTGACCCTCCTCTCCTTCAAAGACGATATACCTGTAGAGAAAGAAACCATAAGAATAAAACTAAACTGCCCTGCTCTTGCTGCTATCTGTAAAATACTAGGCATGTTTGCGTGAGAGAGAGAGTGGCAGAATGAGAAAGCATGATAGATTTACAGTCTGTTCTTCATGTCCTCTGGGCTTTTGCGGTGCAGCTCTCTGTAAGAATCTTCAAAGACATGGTCTCTCCTCACATGGACGGCCATATCCTCTTTCCTCAGGCCCTCATCAAGACGCTCCAACTCCTGACGGAAATACCTAAGAGACACACTTGTTAGATAAAATACTTAACCCAGAGAAAAAAAAAAAAAAGAGAAAGTAGAAACCCAAATAAGGACAGAGAACCCCCTCAAAAACTAAGTAATAAATTTATATATATAAAAAAGAACACAGAAATACATGTAACTGGGTTTTATTTCACCCCCAAAACCGTAAAATAAAAATGGTAAAGTATATTTTGCATATACAAAAAGTCTGTTTAGATATATTGACGACAGCACATTTTCCACAAATTCTAATCACTACATTACAGATGTTTTACTTCTGAGTTTTTGTAATTCTCATTCTCCATAACGATTCTTATTAGACATTCACTACTTTAATACACTAATTTATAATTAGAATTACAGCAAAAAAAAAAAAAAATCATGTGTCATACAATAGCGTTGTCAAAAATACTGACTCCGGTACCAGTCAGTACTTACATTTTTAATTGACTCTTAAAACACTGCTGATTGGCCAATGTGTTCACGTGCTCAACAGATATGACTGTGATTGGCTACAATGCTCTTCGCTTCACACTCTTCACTGAGCGCTTACACAGAAGCACACGGGAGAGTTTGAAAGCAGGCATCTGTCCGCGGAGTGTCTATGTGCAGATATATTAGGCATCCGCTGAGAGACGCGGCTTTCAAACTCTCCCGTGTGCTTCTGTGTAAGCACTCAGTGAAGAGTGTATGACATTATTATAATATTTTAAATACTGTTATTTTTTCTTTTGAATTTAGCCAATAAAAGGCAGTCTCTTACTTGCGCTTGACATCAAAGTCCAAGATACGGATGTAGTCAACCAAAACGGCGAATGGCCCATCTGCCAGATGAGTGGTGGACTGTCGCAGGATCTGATTCAGCACTGTGCGGTGGGTCTCTGTTTAAGACAGAGAGGGAGTTCATATCGGGGACAGCCTTCATCAGTATTCATCATGTGTTCCTCTACACTGTGTACCTCCATAAGGGACCACAGAACAGCTTGTGTTTGATTGACTCACCTGCGAAACGCAGGAACTTCTGTGTGTCTGGAGGCAGGTTGGAGGAGATGTGCATAGAGGAGGGCTCCCTGGAAAAGAAGGGGTCCAGAGAAGAGGGGGTGGCAGGAGTAAGTGGTGCGGGGGACAGGGGGGGTGGCTCGTCCTTGATGTGTGACAGCTGGCTCTCTCGAGTGTCTCGAACCGGAGGTTTGCTTTCCCGCTCAGTGGCGTGCACCAGGAAAAAGGCCTCCACTGCAGGTTGTAGCACTACAGCAGAACAAAGAGAATTGTTAGCACAAAATGATTCCCTAATTTCTAAAATCATTCAAAAATAAATATACCTAAAACGGCATGTTGGTCATGAGACTCCTCAAGCTCTTTCAGACACTCCCCTAGCATATCCCATAGCTCATCCAGCAACAGCTGCTCACTCAACAGTGGCAGGTCAGGCAAACGCTCCTCTTGTTCCTGCTGACTGCTGCTCTCTTCACCTACACACAAATCATATTTTAACGTGCATTCTATATAAACCAGTCATTTCAGACCATGATTTTTCAACGCAGCACCAGATAAGCACATTTTCATCCATTTTCACAAATTAATTTAAGATCAAATAACTGGTAGACACCTTGCAGTGCTACTATAAATTAAAGCAGTCACGTATGATTAAAAAACAAAAGTGATTTTTATGCTATAATTCCAGCCACTGATGTTCCTAAGACATCACATCTACTGTTTCACAGGACCTTACCTAATGCTGCCTGGTCCTGCTCTAGGGGTGAGGGCTGGTCCACATCCATGGGTGAATCATCTCTTTGAGCTGATGGGGGCTCGGCAACAGAGTGCACCTCCGACTGAACCAGGGGAACCAAGGAACAGGGTGAGATTCAATACAATTCCCCCCGACAGAGAAGAAGAAACAAACAGTGTATAATGTAGGAAAAAAGATGAAATGGTGGTAATCACAGACTGAAACCAGAAGCAGTGCTTGAGACTCAGTGTAATGCATCAAAACATTCAGACATTTGTCGAGAAAGAGGGGGTTGGGATGAAGCTTAGGCAAAAAAAGCATAGACAGCCAGCCAAAAATCAAACCACACACAAAGAGACAAAGCCAGAGACGAGAGAGAATCACAAAGCTGGATGCATGCAACATTCAAATATCTTAAACACTGCAGCATACAGTCTTTGTGCATTAAATGCAGCACAATGCAGTGGAAGGCAGAGCAGTAGAGAAGTGGAACAGAGATTTGGGGTTTAGAAAAGAGTCACTGGTCTGGTAGGTTTTATGGCAGAATTACTTTGTCACTGGAAAACAACTGTGAGTTCAGTGTAAGTTTAGTAACTTTTAAAATAGTGTCCAGTGTTTGACAAATATAGCTGAGGTGATCTTTCAGACGATGCAGAGTTTTAATTTGAACTGCAAGCAAATATTTACTTGTATCATGATATTTGATGTTTAATCAGGGCTTGGCAGTATAATAAATAATTGAGATTTCGCAATGATTTTGTTGGTGATATAAAACTAAGCATCATGAGTTCAAAGTCAGTTTAACTGGAATTTTTAAGGTTTCCTAAAGACCTTTTTGACAGGACGTTTCACCGCTGAGTATGAAAACATTAAATATTATAATACACTCAGGTTTAAACAAAAATGAGAGCTGGAAAGTCTTAAATCATTTTTGCATGAATTTCCAAATTTCTTCTAAACTGAAAAAAGGTAAATATTGTAGTTTACCCAATTTATTACTAAATTATTACTATATCAATACTCGACACAAACTGTTTAGGAAAAAAACTCTTCATTTATTTTCTCTAGCTTGCTTTCTGATCTAGTACTGTAATAAACCCGGTATTGTATACTATGGATATTGTCTGCTAAATACATAAAGGTAAATGCAGTAAAAAAAAAAAAAATCTAATTTTTACTGTATTTTACTTCTTATATTAAACATTATGAATCTGAGGTACTGAAATACCATCTACAATAGAGACAGGCCTAAACAATAAATATTGTCGAATAACTGAGAAACATTTTTAGCTCTTTCGTCCTGCCCTATGTGCAACATATCCCTCAAAAAAAACTGGATTGTAACTTTACTAAGATAAATAAGTCAGTAATAAGTGATAAGTCAGAAAGCATCATTAAGAAATACTCAGGACATTATGAACAACATGGGTATGTGTGAGGGTGAGTACAGTCAGTAGCAGTCTGCCTGCTGTCAGTGCGGCCCATGCTAACCGTGGCTGCGCTGGCCGTGCCAGCGGGGGGGTTGTTGGTTGCAGAGGTACTGGGGGTGGACGATCCAGCCACAGCCACAGCCACAGCAGCAGATGCGGATGCAGCAGCAGCAGCGGAAGAGGATGCAGATGAAGAGGGTGGGGGGGCCTGCTGTAGACGGCGTGCCCTCTGCCCCTCTCTCACCATCTGAATGATGGCGTCTGCTTCAGCCTCTAACTGACGGACCGCAGCCTGGATACTGCTGGCCGAGCCCAGACTGGTCGAACCTGGAGAACACGGAGACAAATGGAGAATAAATCTAGAGAGTAGGGATGTCAACAACTAATCGATGATCGATTAATTGTCGATAAGAGATGCAATCGATTAAAGCAGTTTAATTTTGGGCTGCGTTCTGCTCATGCGCAAAACACATGCAAGCAGCTGTGAGTGACGTGACGCGAAAATAATACACTAACGTACAAATTACGCTTTTAAGGTGATCCAAACTTTAAAAGTACATTAAAACAGAAACAATATAAATTTATTTTGTATTGAAATGTAGTAACTAAGTCATGTTTAATTATAATTTCCCCAGATATAATTGTTTCATACCGGGCTCTGCGCTTCGACAGGGCTGTGGGACACGAGCAGGACAGGTCTATATAAAGGCTTAGGCTATAATTCATAATTTAATTTGTTTCTACGTTAGATTTAATTTGTGGGCACTGTCTAGGTTTCATTAATTTGTTCCAAGAAAACCCATGATTTAACTAAAATAAGGGAACGAATTAAGTCATAGGAACGAATTCTTAATTCATGGCCATGAAATCTTTCATTTCCCCCGCATGCTTATTATTAAAATGAATATTATTAAATTCCTGGAAACTCGTGACCAACAAGCAAAACAGAACACAAAGCCGCATATGTCTTTAAATGTACAGGTATCAAACAGCATGAATGCAACCGCAACCACGATGTAACATTTGCCTGCTAACCCATTATTTCTCTCATAAACAAAGGTTTCTACCTCACTTGTGTCATAATACTCACATTAAAATGTTTCAAATGGGTAACCGTGTGTTTTGCCGTAGCACTGCCGATGGTTTTGGAAGCAGATCTCTGACCGCACGGCGCAGCCCCACGGGCCGCAGTTACGTGTGGGATCATTTTATTTTAAATGCCAATAATATCAATTGCAAACATTGCGATTGTGTTTTAAATTAAAACAACGAATACAATGAAACCATTTAAAGACGCGCATTCAGCAGTCTCCGTGACGGGATCTGAAACAGCCAAAGTAAAATGATCCATACTACGGCGTACTCTCTTCATTTTATCAAATGATCATAAATCACATCTATTCATTTTACAGTCCTGCTACTAGCCTTTTATTTAGACTAAAACCCATTTAATTCAGAGAAAGCCTACGTTTTGAGTGGCATTTGCACATCTTGTCATGCCGGTGAATATAAGCCACTGCTATAGACGCATTTCACAGTATTAAGGTGAACAATTAATTGATCGTTAATTTAAACGACGATCGATCATGGAAATGATCGAAAATTTACATCCCTACTAGAGACCAGTGAAGCTGTCTATAATCGCTCAATGGGAGAAGAGACTCAACTGAAAGCTTCAATATGAAGCATGGAAATGTTCTTAAAGGATTAGAGGACGCCTCTGTGTTAAAAGAGTGACTTACTCAGTCTTCCTCCTGTCTGCTTAGCTTTCTTGTTAGCGCGCCGTGTGTCTTCTCTAAGCTGGATGATGACCTGCAGCACGCGCAGGAAAAACTTCTGTGTGGAGGTCTTGGATGTGAGTGAGCTCATGCAGGGCAGCTGCAGCTCACGACCACCTAACGTGCGCTTCTGAGCTGCCACGATCACCACACTCTCTGACCCATCAAATCTGCAATTCATTTAAAAACAAGTCAACAGTTACAAGCTGTTATTGTAAAGAACCCTTTTATGGAGATGGGAGATAAAGTTCTGAAAAAGTCTGCAGCAAATTTAAATTTTCACTAATTTAGCAAAAGCTTTTATCAACATTAACCACATTAAATAGGATTTGAACCAGTTTATATCTAGAGGCTATCATTCAACAGTTTGAGGTCACTGTTTTTTTTTCCCTTTTTTGAAAAATTAAGACTTATTTAGCGAAGACAAAAGAAATGATCAAAAGTGAAAGTAAAAACATTTATAATGTTTCAAAACATTTCTATTTCAAACTTTCTATTCATCAAGGAACCCTAAAAAAATTTATCAAAGTTTTCACAAATATTAAGCAGCACAACTGTTTTCAGCACTGATCATAAGAAATGTTTCTTGAACACCAAATCAGCATATTAGAATGATTTCAGGAGGACTGAAGACTAGTGAAATTGCTGCTGAGAATTTAGATTTGCCATAAAAAAATGCCATAAAATTTGCCATTTTAAAACATTTTTATAATAGAACATTTATTTTATATTGTAATAATAATAATATTATTAATTCACAGTATTAATGATTTTTAATCTTATTTTATAAGTTTATAATAATAGTCTTAAAAAAAATATCTAACCTACCCCAAATTGTAACAGAGGTTGAAAGTTTGTCCTAACCTGCTGGTCATCTTGCCCTTTAGGCGTGTGGTGATGGATGGGTCCTCATGAGAAGCTTCAGGAGACTGAGCATCAGCACGTGCTCTTCTCTGCTGCTCCAGGTTATACTCCCTCAACTCCGCCAGTAAAGTGCCTAAATACAGACCAGAAGCAAAAGAGAGAGATTACATTTCACATTTCAAAACAGGTTATTTACAAACCTTCATGATGGTGATAACACAATCACAAGTACATTAGCAGATGCCTTGCCATATACATATAATATATGGGTCAATATCACCATAGAGTGCATTTCAATCCTCACAATACTCAAATTTTGGTTTTAATTTCCCATTCGCTTTGTCATATCATAAACAGTACACACTCAAGTACTAAGGAAACATATTAGCTGAGCTCCCACAAATTTTTTTTTTTAGATAATTATGGGCCATTATTTGAAGTATAAACCATAATATATGTCCACCCTGTCATGTACATATATATTACTGTTAAATACATTTTCATTGCAAAATTAAGATGCAAATTATATTTTCTGAACGGTATGATGTCCCTTTCCTAATCAGGGTTATTAAAAAAAATATATATAATAAATAATAACAATAATAATAATAATAAATAATATAATTGCATCCTCAATCACATTGATACCACCCCCATTAATTTTAGTTTTGAGCAATATTAACTACAAATGAACGCTATGTCCACCCTGTCATGTTTATGTCCACTATCGAGTCTAAGTGGCCAACAGGGTGGACATTTTGAGCTTCAATTAGCATATTAGCTTACAACAAACTGTGACTAGCTAAATATTTAGTCTGGCTGTTGAAGAGAATTTGGTATATTTAAACTTACATATTTTGAAGATACTGTATTTGAACGGGACCTAGCAAAATAACACGCATCCTCTTACACAAAACTAAACAAAATCTAGAAAACGTATCTAAAGAGCCAAGTAATGCTTTTGTTATGAATATAAAAACTTAACATAAAAATGACTATGAAAGGATGTGTTATATTAGGCTAAGTTATCATGGCAAATGAGTTATTTATGTACAGGACACCAAAAGGCACTCTACAGTGATATTGACCCACATATTCACTATTCAGCACCTAATCCTGCCATAATGAGTGACCATACCACCAAAAACAGGGTAGTAATGTAGTACTGACCGATTTGTTTGCAGAGTGTGTATCCGAGCTGACGTGCCCCGCTGAGTAGAAGTCTCAATACAGTGTCTCGGGTCGGTGCATCCCCTCTGGACAGCTGCAGCAGGATGTTGGCCGCGTCCTCCAGACCTTCCTCTGAACACGAGTGGGATGTCAGCACCTGGACACAAACCACAGGAGGTAACTAATCTGCCTGCTGAGCTGGGTCAAAAGAGCCCAGGGTTAGGAGAACCAGACATGAGGCGACATATGTGCGTGCACCATCATTAAATACCTCCACAGAGAGCTGCAGCTGTTTCTCTGTTAGTCCAGTAGAGGCCAGTTTGGTTTCTATGTCTGTGCTGCTCACTGCTGGCTTCTGTTTTCCAGCTAAAATAATGAGATATAACATTTCAATATTTTACTGCCAAAAATCACAAACACAATTGTCTGGTCAATCACCAGCATTATACGTAATCACCCGCTCCTAATAGTGTTAAATAATCATAATTACAATACTGACAAATAATTGTGATTGTGTTTTTAAATCAAGCAGCTCTAGTTTACAGATTATTTTAAAACAGCTTCAAATGTGGCTCAGCCAATCTTATTCAAGACCCAGAACTATCCGTTTTATAATTAGAATTTTATCTCAGTGGAGACCGTTACAGCAACACAAATCAGCTGATATTAAATCCATGTTTTAAACTGTTTTCAAATGCTCTAAGAGAGACTCACCAGCAATACTACCGGAGGTGGTGGTGCTGCTTGTAGCAACAGATACCGTGGTGGCTGGTTGAGAGGGCGTCGGGGCCACTGAGCCCTGCGTGGTGCCCGTACCTGCCACCACTGAGATAGTCCCTGACCCCGCTGTGTTTTGAGTGGCAGGTGCAGGTGCAGAGGGTGTGGCAGTTGGGGCCTGAGGCACTGGGTGGCTGGCTGGAACCTCCGTGGCCTTGTTGTCAGGCAGAGCGATGGAGATCAAAGAGAGCAGACGGAGCAGTTTCTCAGTAAGAAGGGAACTACGGCGGATCACTGGGTGGGAGAGCATGTTCATCAGCTGGCCCAGTGGAGAAGCCTCAAGGCTCAACAGAGTCCCCTCTGTCTCACCAGCACCCCCTAGAGGCACAGTCTTCATGGAGGCCTTGCCTTTACGGCTCACATTCATGTTGTCCAGCTTGACCAGGAGATCCCAGAAATCAGTGGAGATGCCCAGGGACTGTGGTGTAACTGTGCAGGCGCTCAGGGAATTGTGGGTAGAGGTGGGATTACTCAGGGTAGTTGAGGAGTTGCTCTGGCTGGTGCTACCTGACCGACAACTTCCACTGGGAGTCGGTGTTGAGCTGGCACAAAGACGAGTGTCCAACTCTGATGAGGATGACGACAGGGGATCTTTACAGCGCTGCTGAGTGAAGTGACTGGGAAATACCTAGAAGAAATAAGAGTGAGAGAAACAAAAACTTAAAAACGATAAATGTTCTTTACTGCTTTACACTTTCATCTGTATAATTAGTATATTTTTTGTATTACTTTATTGCATATTCCCCCGGTTTCACAGACAAGGCTTAAGCCTTGTCCTAGACTAAAATGTAAGTCTGAGCTGTTTCAACTGAAAGAAACTTGCATTGACTAATCTTAAAATATATCAGTTCCTTTGTTTTGTCTCAAGATGCACACCAGTAATGTTTTTTTTTTCTAAGCACGTTCATAAAAATTGCTTAAATGTCCTAACTGAACTTTGATCTAATCCTGGCTTACTCTAAGCCCTGTCTGTGAAACTGGGCTTTAATGTTTGAAGTTCTTTTTGTCATGAAAAAAAATTATGAAACTTGTTCTTGAGAGGGCAACTCATTTGTTACAAATGGATAGTTCACCCAAAAATAGAAATTCTGTCATTAATTAATCACCCTCATGTCGTTCCAAACCCTGTAATCCGGGGTTCAACTGTAATTTTAAAAAGCTACGAGAATACTGTGTGCGCAAAGAAAACTATTTTACCGATGTCCTTGATCATGGTAGGACCCTTGCTGTCTATAGGAGGGTCAGAGAGCTTTCGGATTTAAAAATGTCTTCATTTGTGTTCTGAAGATGAACAAAGGTCTTACGGGTTTGGAACGACATGAGGGCGAGTAATTAATAGGGCTGGGTTGACAAATTTCACGATTCGATTCGAATTTTCTCAAGAAACCCCCCCCCCCCCAAAAAACTTTCAACTAATGCTGTAAAATATACATGAGAGTCAGTTGGTACTACATTACTATAATATTGAAGGTTAAAATTGAATGATTTGTTAAAATTACATGTAATTAAGTTTTTAAAATAATAAAAGTTACAATTAGCCTACATAATATTTCTACTTCAGTTAGTTTTTTTGAAATATCAACATAATGGTGGCAGTCTTAAAAACTTGATGGATTTATTCAAACAAATTAAACATTGAAGAACAGTAAATGAATATGTTATATGATGCATATATTTAGCAAAATGCCCCTCTCTAGTTTATTTTTCTTTATTTTATCTGAATAATGCGTTTATGATCACCGAATGGGTTTTCCTGAGGTAAATGTGACGTTACGTGACATTGTTTACAAGGCGTTATGTTGACGTCTTTACGCAGCTGAAACACCGATTGAGCGATTACACGAGACAAGATCTGGATTGTAAAGTTGTACTCTTTCTTTTAACATTAAACAGCGCCAAAACGGCATTTATTGTTTGAATACTGCAATACAATGAACAGAATTTGAAATCTGAGACTTTGTTTCATATTAAAAGTACCAAAGCACAATGCTTATTGCGATATATTGGATGGGAAGTGCCCTTCAATGTTCCTTCCATTAACTGAAAACAGACTAGACTAATCGATTCTTGGGATTTAAGAATCGATGTCGCTCCGTAAAAATGAGAATTGATTAATATCGAGATAGCAATATTTTTTACCTAGCCCTAATAATTAATGACAGAATTTTCATTTTTGGGTGAACTATCCCTTTAAATCAATACCATATAATTTGAATTTGTATAAATTTGATGTCATGCAAGTGATGAGTGCCCTTTGGCTATAGGTGCTCTAGTACCTTGGCCAGTTGGATGAGGGTATCCAGTACATGTCGACATACAACTGGAGCAGCCTGTGGGTGGATGTGAACAGTTGATCCACCTCCTCCCCCTGCACATGTTACTCCCGTTCCTGAAACTCCACCTCCGAGCCCTCCCGAGCTCATGCCCCCTCCTGCTGAATGCTTCTCCGCGTGTTTTCTGCCCGATGCCCGCTGGATCTGAAAGATGTTGGTCCTGCATCCCAAGGCCGCATCCATTGAAACAGACAGCCAGGAGAGCTGACTGGAACTACGCGACTCCACTCTGTTCAACAGCTCCAGAGAGGAAGATGACGAGGAGGACGATGACGAAGAGGATACAGCGGCCTGCGGGGATGAAGAGGAACCCTTTCCTCCACTGGATGAGCCCTGGCCTAGTGAGCGCTTGCCACGGGACTCCTCCAGGCGTGCAGTCTCCAGACAGAGCTCGCTCTCGCTGCTACGCTGAAGGATAGACAAGAGGCTGCGGATGACCCAGCCACGTGTCTGAGAGTGGTAACACAAGTTACGCAGCACTCGGTGAAGGCGGCTGGTATTGAGCTTGGGCTCGTCCACAAAAAGCAGCACTAGAAGGCAGGACAAGGCCTCATGGTCCAACAGGAGACGCCCCCGCAGACGCAGAAGAGAATCAACGTTAGAGCTAGAGGGCCTACATTCAAAAACAAACAAAAGACGAATTAGAGATACTAAATGTACTTCATAAATACAGCACGTTTCACTCACATTTACAACTAAAATAGGTGTGCAAACTGTAAATTGCATTTAGAAGCATGTGTGAATTAAAAAAAAAAAAACTAAAAAAAAAAAAACAGCAGACATTATTGGTATTTTTTAAGCATCAAGCACTGATTATCATCACACTCACCGGCTGTGATTGGCACTCCCTCCCATTTGAAATGTCCCTCCTCTTTGCACAGCCAATCGAGTGTATTGTACCCCACGGTTGCCACCGAGGCGGCTTGTGAAGGCAGGCGAGCGTAGGATGGCAGACAGGGCTGAGGAAGAACTGTGACCGAACAACCTCTCATGCATTAGCTGTCTCTGCCTGGCCTCCTGTTCCCTCCGCAGTGCTGCAGCTTCTGCTGCAATATCTGGGGGCATGACCGCCAGCACGCTATCCTCCATGTCCTCCAGAACGGATCGCCGCAACTCAGAGGGTAGGGTCTGGATGAAAGTGACAGGGTCCAGAGGTTGATCGCCCTGTGGGGGTTGCTGGGATAACTCTCGACGCTGCTGCTCCGCCCGTTGCTGGGCCAAGACCTGATAGCATAAGAAAATATTCATCATGTTTGGAAGACTTTTTCCTGTTCAGACAAGTTATTTAAAGTATCTCTGCAATAGTTATTCATACCTCTTCCTGAATTGCCGGTGGGAGAGCAGCTAGGAATTCTGGGCTGACCTCAGTAACCCCTGGCCCTCCTCCCAGCACAGTGCTAGCTGACGTTGCCAACGTGGAGGCGACAGGAGGCCGAGAAGGAGGTCTGATTCCCAGCTGGTTCTGCAGCACCTCCCGACGGATGTCTTCAGGCAGCGCTGCCAAGAAAGATGGGTCCACACCTTCTGGCAGACTGATGCCTGCAAGGAAGTGACAAAAAATGTGATACAAAGTTGAGGAATGGCTCATGGCTATATCCATCATCAATCTAAGCTGAAACACCAACCTGCCAGAGGGTCATCCTCTTCATTGCTGGTGGATGGGAGGGGCTCCTCCTGGATTGCCTGCGATTGGCTATCTGCACTGTCACTCCGAGGCATGGTTTCACCAGGAGATGAAACAGAAGTTGAGCTGAAATAAAGAAAGTATGGCAAGAATTCAATAGTCATACAAAACCAAGTATATTATTCTTATTGATAGATGTGTGGTCCCTTGTTTACAAAAATAAAATAGCAAATTTACTTTTAAATGCAAATGGAAGAAAGCTTCTGACAAGTGACTGGTAGATAATTTAAGCAATATTTATCCATTTGAGACCATTATCAGCCAATAAATGACTAAACAGGCCTTCAGGCATTTTGTTAGTTCTAAATCCTACTACCTTGACAACAGATGTGTATTGTTCTCAAATATTTTTTGTGAATTTTAACCAATTTTGTGCAAACATCTTATTTCTAAATATTATATCAGCATTATACCAGCCACTATTTTCTAGATTAACAGTACAATTTTAGTACAATTATTATTATTATTTGTAAAATTTTTGTAATATTTTAATCAATACAATTATTATTATTATTATTTTATTAATTTCTAATACATAATATTAGTAGTAGTAATGAAGATAATAAAGACTTATTATAAAACAAAAACACAAGAACGCAATAATAGCCGGTCCTTACTGATCTATTTATCTATTAAGTACTGTGGTCCAAATACTCACCCTGTTTCTGCATCTGTTTGCCTGTCTGTGAGGCCACTGTCGCCACTTCCTGACAGTTCCTGAGACATGTGATTGGGTGGAGCGGAGCTAGCAGCTGGCTCTTCTTGCGTTCCTGAGGCCGGACTGCTTGTATCCATGGGAGAACCCTCAAGCTGAGACACACCCACTGGCACAGGCTCCGAACTTTCAGCTATATCTGGACTGAGAGAAGCTGAGACAGAGACAGCAGGGGAGAAGAAAAAAAAAACAAAAAAAACAACTCAACTCATGTTCGCAATTGGTAGACAATTCAACATACACAATGCAAAAGGCAGGGGAAAGTACATGCAGTAGTTGCATGTAGAATGCAGTGGGATTATACAACAATTTTGATAAAGGCTCAGCCTCTTCACAGATCATTTAGCCGTGGCATTTTTAAGTAGAATAAGGAGAAGAATTCACTGTGATGTGAATGTGAAAGTCTCTCCACTGAACCACAGTGTGTAAAATCTAATTTTACAGGATTCAAAGTTAATCTACCTTCCCTGACTGCATCCAATGCTCCTCCTCCTCCTCTCTCACCAATAGTGGGTGCAGGTGACATCTCCATCTGAGATGCTTCTGCCTCACAATTCGGCCTATCAGGTGCTGAGAGCTGGGGAAGCCCCGCCCCTGCCAAGGCTCCGTGAGAGTCAGGATTGGAGTCAGCCAGCAGCAGCTCCGTGATTGGCTGGTGCACTTGCTGACTGATGGCTGTTTCCAGAGACACGAGGGCTTGCTCGTGCGGGGCAGGGGTGGTTGGAGTGACTTCTCCTGATGGGGGCGCTGTGAGGAAACCCTCAGAGGTGCGAGGAGGGTCCAGGCAGGACGACACTCCACTCTGGGCCTGTTCTCCTTCTGACCAGATAACAGAATGAGAAGAAATGAGTATTGTGGACATGATAAAGTTAAGATAAACATGATAAATGACACTGTAGCTCAGTTGTAGAAGGTAATGAAAAGGCAGGGAATGTGACAGAGGATCTGCAGTGAGGAAGGCAGTAAATTGTATAGTTATCTCCTTCGAGGGCCACACTATACTGATCCCCAACAACAACACAACTTACTACCTCACCACAACACAGCCACTGTAGCCTCATTCAACTAAAGATAACGATAACAACATTCAAAACTTTGACAGCCAAAAGGCAAAAAAAATAAATAAAAATAATAATAATGCAGATGTTCATACTGATAGTAAGGTGGTGAATACAATTCATGTAGATGTAAACCTATAAATAATTGAGCAGTTGCCTAGAAACGATTGATTGATGCCTAGCAGCGTTACCACAGTGTTGGAGATGGGCAGGAAGATCATCCAGCTGTTGAAGCGGTTACCGTGGGAAAGACAGTAGACTGTATAGTTATCTCCCAGATCTGGTGTGATCCTAAAACTATACAAACTACTACCTCATACCACAGCCCGCAGAAGAGCTCATCCAGAACCCTGGTTCTTCGCAATGAAATGTGATTACATTTTTACATTTTAGAAAAAAGAAAAAAAAAAACACTTTGATTTCCATTTTTTTGTGCTCAATGAAATAGCAAATAACAAAAACATGAACTAAAACACTAACTATTAACATTCAATTCTGTAAAAATACAAACGTGCAATGCTCTTACCTGCAGCATTCTCTCCAGCTCCATTGACTGTTCCAAGCCCAGAGCCCTGTGGGAAATAAAAGCAACAATTCATCCACCTTTACTGTGAAATTCATTCAATTAGGGATGTGAGCTGTGTCCTGGCTAATACCCATGGTACTGCCACAAATCAGTACGGATTGAATTCAATCTTATGAGTCACAGTAATGTAAATATTTTTATCACATTATACAGTGAAGGCGGCTGGTATTGAGCTTGGGCTCGCCCACAAAAAGCAGCACTAGAAGGCAGGACAAGGCCTCATGGTCCAACAGGAGACGCCCCGCAGACGCAGAAGAGAATCAACGTTAGAGCTAGAGGGCCTACATTCAAAAACAAACAAAAGACGAATTAGAGATACTAAATGTACTTCATAAATACAGCACGTTTCACTCACATTTACAACTAAAATAGGTGTGCAAACTGTAAATTGCATTTAGAAGCATGTGTGAATTAAAAAAAAAAAAACTAAAAAAAAAAAAACAGCAGACATTATTGGTATTTTTTAAGCATCAAGCACTGATTATCATCACACTCACCGGCTGTGATTGGCACTCCCTCCCATTTGAAATGTCCCTCCTCTTTGCACAGCCAATCGAGTGTATTGTACCCCACGGTTGCCACCGAGGCGGCTTGTGAAGGCAGGCGGCGTGGGATGGCAGACAGGGCTGAGGAAGAACTGTGACCGAACAACCTCTCATGCATTAGCTGTCTCTGCCTGGCCTCCTGTTCCCTCCGCAGTGCTGCAGCTTCTGCTGCAATATCTGGGGGCATGACCGCCAGCACGCTATCCTCCATGTCCTCCAGAACGGATCGCCGCAACTCAGAGGGTAGGGTCTGGATGAAAGTGACAGGGTCCAGAGGTTGATCGCCCTGTGGGGGTTGCTGGGATAACTCTCGACGCTGCTGCTCCGCCCGTTGCTGGGCCAAGACCTGATAGCATAAGAAAATATTCATCATGTTTGGAAGACTTTTTCCTGTTCAGACAAGTTATTTAAAGTATCTCTGCAATAGTTATTCATACCTCTTCCTGAATTGCCGGTGGGAGAGCAGCTAGGAATTCTGGGCTGACCTCAGTAACCCCTGGCCCTCCTCCCAGCACAGTGCTAGCTGACGTTGCCAACGTGGAGGCGACAGGAGGCCGAGAAGGAGGTCTGATTCCCAGCTGGTTCTGCAGCACCTCCCGACGGATGTCTTCAGGCAGCGCTGCCAAGAAAGATGGGTCCACACCTTCTGGCAGACTGATGCCTGCAAGGAAGTGACAAAAAATGTGATACAAAGTTGAGGAATGGCTCATGGCTATATCCATCATCAATCTAAGCTGAAACACCAACCTGCCAGAGGGTCATCCTCTTCATTGCTGGTGGATGGGAGGGGCTCCTCCTGGATTGCCTGCGATTGGCTATCTGCACTGTCACTCCGAGGCATGGTTTCACCAGGAGATGAAACAGAAGTTGAGCTGAAATAAAGAAAGTATGGCAAGAATTCAATAGTCATACAAAACCAAGTATATTATTCTTATTGATAGATGTGTGGTCCCTTGTTTACAAAAATAAAATAGCAAATTTACTTTTAAATGCAAATGGAAGAAAGCTTCTGACAAGTGACTGGTAGATAATTTAAGCAATATTTATCCATTTGAGACCATTATCAGCCAATAAATGACTAAACAGGCCTTCAGGCATTTTGTTAGTTCTAAATCCTACTACCTTGACAACAGATGTGTATTGTTCTCAAATATTTTTTGTGAATTTTAACCAATTTTGTGCAAACATCTTATTTCTAAATATTATATCAGCATTATACCAGCCACTATTTTCTAGATTAACAGTACAATTTTAGTACAATTATTATTATTATTTGTAAAATTTTTGTAATATTTTAATCAATACAATTATTATTATTATTATTTTATTAATTTCTAATACATAATATTAGTAGTAGTAATGAAGATAATAAAGACTTATTATAAAACAAAAACACAAGAACGCAATAATAGCCGGTCCTTACTGATCTATTTATCTATTAAGTACTGTGGTCCAAATACTCACCCTGTTTCTGCATCTGTTTGCCTGTCTGTGAGGCCACTGTCGCCACTTCCTGACAGTTCCTGAGACATGTGATTGGGTGGAGCGGAGCTAGCAGCTGGCTCTTCTTGCGTTCCTGAGGCCGGACTGCTTGTATCCATGGGAGAACCCTCAAGCTGAGACACACCCACTGGCACAGGCTCCGAACTTTCAGCTATATCTGGACTGAGAGAAGCTGAGACAGAGACAGCAGGGGAGAAGAAAAAAAAAACAAAAAAAACAACTCAACTCATGTTCGCAATTGGTAGACAATTCAACATACACAATGCAAAAGGCAGGGGAAAGTACATGCAGTAGTTGCATGTAGAATGCAGTGGGATTATACAACAATTTTGATAAAGGCTCAGCCTCTTCACAGATCATTTAGCCGTGGCATTTTTAAGTAGAATAAGGAGAAGAATTCACTGTGATGTGAATGTGAAAGTCTCTCCACTGAACCACAGTGTGTAAAATCTAATTTTACAGGATTCAAAGTTAATCTACCTTCCCTGACTGCATCCAATGCTCCTCCTCCTCCTCTCTCACCAATAGTGGGTGCAGGTGACATCTCCATCTGAGATGCTTCTGCCTCACAATTCGGCCTATCAGGTGCTGAGAGCTGGGGAAGCCCCGCCCCTGCCAAGGCTCCGTGAGAGTCAGGATTGGAGTCAGCCAGCAGCAGCTCCGTGATTGGCTGGTGCACTTGCTGACTGATGGCTGTTTCCAGAGACACGAGGGCTTGCTCGTGCGGGGCAGGGGTGGTTGGAGTGACTTCTCCTGATGGGGGCGCTGTGAGGAAACCCTCAGAGGTGCGAGGAGGGTCCAGGCAGGACGACACTCCACTCTGGGCCTGTTCTCCTTCTGACCAGATAACAGAATGAGAAGAAATGAGTATTGTGGACATGATAAAGTTAAGATAAACATGATAAATGACACTGTAGCTCAGTTGTAGAAGGTAATGAAAAGGCAGGGAATGTGACAGAGGATCTGCAGTGAGGAAGGCAGTAAATTGTATAGTTATCTCCTTCGAGGGCCACACTATACTGATCCCCAACAACAACACAACTTACTACCTCACCACAACACAGCCACTGTAGCCTCATTCAACTAAAGATAACGATAACAACATTCAAAACTTTGACAGCCAAAAGGCAAAAAAAATAAATAAAAATAATAATAATGCAGATGTTCATACTGATAGTAAGGTGGTGAATACAATTCATGTAGATGTAAACCTATAAATAATTGAGCAGTTGCCTAGAAACGATTGATTGATGCCTAGCAGCGTTACCACAGTGTTGGAGATGGGCAGGAAGATCATCCAGCTGTTGAAGCGGTTACCGTGGGAAAGACAGTAGACTGTATAGTTATCTCCCAGATCTGGTGTGATCCTAAAACTATACAAACTACTACCTCATACCACAGCCCGCAGAAGAGCTCATCCAGAACCCTGGTTCTTCGCAATGAAATGTGATTACATTTTTACATTTTAGAAAAAAGAAAAAAAAAAACACTTTGATTTCCATTTTTTTGTGCTCAATGAAATAGCAAATAACAAAAACATGAACTAAAACACTAACTATTAACATTCAATTCTGTAAAAAATACAAACGTGCAATGCTCTTACCTGCAGCATTCTCTCCAGCTCCATTGACTGTTCCAAGCCCAGAGCCCTGTGGGAAATAAAAGCAACAATTCATCCACCTTTACTGTGAAATTCATTCAATTAGGGATGTGAGCTGTGTCCTGGCTAATACCCATGGTACTGCCACAAATCAGTACGGATTGAATTCAATCTTATGAGTCACAGTAATGTAAATATTTTTATCACATTATACAGCAAATCAAAAGAATTCATAACAAATGAAAGAAAGAATTGCATTAGCATAGTAACAGCTGCTTTACATTAAATAAAAAAAGAGAACTAAACAGCACATTGTTACAAAAGATTTAATAAATGTTTTTAAAGGAATCCTTAAAAAAAAAAAAAAATGCATCTCAGTTTTCACAAATATTAAGCAACTTTATTCAACACTGATAATCAAATCTTTTAGCATTCTAAAATGATTTCTGGAGTATCATGTAACATTAAACACTAGAGTAACGGCTGCTGAAAAGTCCTGTGGGAATCAAAGGAATACATTTTAAAATATTCAAATAGAAAACTTATTATAAAAATATTTTACAATATTACTGTTTTACTGTATTTTTGATCAAATAAAGGTGAGCGTAAGGGACTTCTCTTCAAAAACATTAAAAAAAAAATCTTACTAAACAAAATTTTGTACGGTAGCACATGAATGGATGAGCCACGTTCAAAAGTGTGACTGCACATCAGTTAAATTCTATATAATGTGGCAAGCAACACTGCTTGGCAATTGTAAACATGACCAAAACATCAACACTCGATTGCTACCATTATAAAAGGGTCTACAATAGAAGCACCTGTCTGCAATACAGCCTGTAGACTACACTACAATTTAAAGCTTCAAACGCATTTTCTAGCATTCTATTCTCTTTTACCTGTAGGCTCTGTTCCCGGGTCTCCTCTCCAGCTGCAGAACTCTCATTCTGTTTGGCTGTCTCCTCTTCCTCTGCCAACTGTCGTCTCCTCTTCTCCCTGCGCTCCTCCAGCTCCTCATCACGCAAGCTCTCCAGGTGCTGCAGTATGGGGACCTTCACCACTGAGAGACCAAACACAAGACTTGACATTAGATACAAACTCACTTAGCAGTTCTTCCTGCAGTGCATAAACAACAAGATGGTAATATATTCATTTTAAGATGGTCTCACCTGCCACACAGTCATGCATGCTCTCGGCATCCAGGACTTTACACTCATCCGTCCATCTGGTTAAAGCGGTCGGAATGCTTGAAAGGGTGCCTGTAGAACACAAGGGTTTAGCAGGTGCATCTGTAACCGTTAATTATAAAGCAGCTTGTCTGTGGAAGACTCACCAGCTTGTCCTCCAGTGCTACTCTGCTCATGGAAGAAGTCATCCAGTAGCTCATCGTCCGAACGGGCAATAATGTGCACGTCCTCGTTACCCACCAGTAAACGTGCACGACCACGAGACTGCAGAGGCAGAGAGCTTGACAGCTGCAAGATATCAGCTGCAGCACTGGGGCCCAATAATCTGAGACAAAAAAAATACAAAAAAGGAATTTGAAGCAGCAGTGGCAACAAACAGAATTGCAAATGAGTCTCATTTATGATGTTTGCAATGTTGGAACTAAAAGAAACCAAGAAAAACAATATAAAAGCTGTGATTTTTAAAGGGGTAAAAAGGAACAATCAACTTCATAGATAAAAAGTGCAAATTTCTACACCACTGTAAAGTATGTAAATTTCATATCTTTAAAAAACAAAGGCAAAAAAGTTCAAAGGACTCACCTCTGCAAGATGAGAGGTGGGTTGGGCTGCCGGTTACCAGGGTAATGTACATGGACCGTGTGACCTGTGTTGGCTGTGAGCTGGCGAAGAGAGCGTTGGCTGCGTCCCATGCCCTGAGCCAATCTGCTGCTGGTGCCTGATCCCCCCAGAGTCAGTGAGCCATGGTCTGCGTGACGCACCATCAGAGGGTGGGAGCTGGGGATATTTCCTGGTGAGGGAGGGATGTCAGCTAAAGTGCACAAAAGACAGATAGAATAGACGTGACACATTTCGTCAAAAAAAAAAAAAAAAAAAAAAAAAATTTCTTATGGCTGTTTAACTCAAACTACTTTGACTAAAAAGGGAATAAATGTATAGTAGCTGAAAGATGTTTATTAAACCACTAATTTCTTACCAGATGTGGAGAACATGTTATCAAACTCAATGATGAGGTCATCGTCTCGGTCAAATCTCTCGAAACGAATGTGTGGAGCAGCATTGATATCAGGAAAATCTTCATCCAGTTCCATTTCTGAACCTTCATCATCATCATCCTCATCTCCCTCCTCATCATCCTGAGAACACAAAACAAAATGAGAAAAATGAATAAAAAATAAGTAGAGATCACTCTTCTCTAGGGTGTTTTATGGCTTCACTTTTTAAAAAACTATTACCTGATCCTCCTCCTCCTCTTCCTCCTCCTCCTCCTCCTCATCTTGACTATCCTCATCCTCGTTACTGCCACTGGAGTCTTCCTCCTGTGTGTGCTCTTCATCTTCTGGCTCAAGGATGTTCATAGAGTCTAAATCAGTAAAGAGAACAAAATGACTACAAGATCTTCCCCAAGACAGATTTGAGGAGTATAAAGAAAAATTCCCAGTGCGAAACATAATATAAATGTGAAACAAGTTTCAGACAGAGTCAATGAAAGGGTGGGCCCCCTTTCTATAAGGCCCAATGAGCAGGCTATAGCATTTATGGGTCACTGTCATCATTCAAACAGTGAATATGTAAGAGATCCACATCCTACCCTCTCTGTTGGCTTGGAGAGTGGAGGCCTGACTCATATTGGAAGGAGCTTCATCCATCAGCACGTCCTCTTGAGACTCGTCCTCTGCAGAGCGACCCACTAATTAACATAAAACCGAATCAAAAACACAAATCCAACTCTGTACCGCTTCCATATTTGGCCAGAAACCAAATAAATCACTTACCAATGATGGTGCTATTAACAGTTCCTGCATCTCTTTCTAAAAGTTCATCGATCAAATCCACCAACTCATTCTCCACCTACAAGAATACATGAATAACAAACATTGTTCAGCTGGAGGAGGATTTTCATATTCATCAACAGAGAACAGTTCCACAAACTGGTGTGCTTCTAACCTGCATGGCCTGAGTGCTTAGCACCTCAGGCTGTCCAGCAATGACCACGGTGTCACCCTCGGTTTCTCCATCCATCAGGTCAGCATCTGTTGCTTGACCACGGTCACGATTCTCTGCAGGTTCTGCCTCACCTGCCTCCCCTGTACACAATACCAGATGTAAAACACAACACTCAGTAAGGACACTGTATCCATACTCTGCTGGAAGTTAAAGTGATCAAGGATACGAGCATTACCTTGATCTTGGGTGTTGCTGTTGCTGTCCCTGACAGTGCCAACAGTGTCATGCTCTGTCTTGTTCTTGCTGGATCCACCTTTACCCCCAAACAGACTGCTAGGCTGATTCACAATTCGCGACAACGTCTCCAAAGGCTTCAGAGCAGCATTTACTGTGTTTGCCATATTAGGACTGCAAGAACCAAGAACAGCAATGAGATAAAATAAAAAATTACCTTTTGCCTAAAAATAAATTAGGCAAAATCACCAAGGTTAGGATAAAGAAAAAACATCCATTAAGCAAAAAACTAATATTTACCTTAAATAAAATTTACATACTACTAATATATCAAATGTTTATTATTATTATTATTATTATTGTGATACCTGGATAGATCAAGGCTATGAGGCACACGGGCAAGGTCATTAACAAGGCCTTTCTTTAGGAAGAGTCGGATGATATTGTTCATGCCGTTGTGCTGCGTCTTGGCTGTGGCTGTGCTGTAAAAGCTTGAGGTGGAGGGACACGATTCCATAATGGTACTGATGATACACATCACTGCTTGCAAGCTGCAAAGAGAGAAAAGACGAAGTTTAATCAAGTTGTTCATATCCAATTAAGTACATTCTCGGTGTCTTCATTGTTTAAAAGTCAATTTTAGTATAGTGACTAGGCAGTTCGACCCACCGGGCGTGTTTCTCTGTGCCTTCTGCCATGCCCAACGCTCGACTCAAAGCAGCCTTGACCTCGTTGACCAGGGCTGCCTGGGCATCAGTGCCTGTGCCAGCTGCAGCGAGGCTGGCCAGGAAAAGGCGCGCAAGGGCAGGGGTGTCCTTGTCCTCGGAGTTCTGGGTGTGTGGGAGCAAGTGGTCCAAAACAAATGCCAGCACACTGCAATCCTGCACATATATAGGGTCACAATTAGTACACGACAAATGAGGTTTGCCGAGATGAAAGAAAATTGAAATACACTGACATAATGTCCAGGCAATGTCTTACAACTCAATATTGCATAAACCGGCTCAGTTCTCTAAAAACAATATGACGTGAAAAGTGCAACTTTTGACCAGAAACACTTTGGTTGTATATCAACTGATGTGACTCACCTCCTTAATGAGCTCTGACTGGCCAGCTGTGTAGTTGTAAGAGGTGATCAGAGTGGCGATGCCAACATAGGAGCGCACAAGCTCTGCAAGCAGCCTCAGGATGGTAGAAGTAGGCATCAGGGGTTTGCTGGCCTTAGCTTTGGCAGCTCGGCTCTCCTCTGAGGAAGCTCCCTTCTCTCCCTCCTGCTCCTTTTTCTCTTCACGCATTTCCTCAGGAGTAGAGGCTAGAGATAGAGAAAGAGCAATGACAGGAAAAAATTACAAGGGCAAGTCAAGAAACCAGCGAAAGTAAGAAAAACAGTCATTGTATAAAGAAAAGGTTTTAAGCTCTGGGTGTGTTTGTGTGTATGTACAGCGGTTCACACCTTCTCCCTGTGGAGTTCCAGATTGGGATGATTCTGCAACAGCACCATCTGCAGCAAACACCTGAGTCTGATAGAGTATAATTAACACCCACTATTAATGCAAATCCCACATTTCTGGGCCCATTATAGTATACATACACTTGGGGCTACTTGTGTTTTTCACAAAGCAGCTAGATGAACTAGATTTGTACATGAGTGAGTAGTGCTTTTCCATACAAAAAAAGCTTTTTTTGCTACCCTAAGTCAAAGCAAATTCATCTTCATGTTTCAATGTACACTTTTTTCCTACTAGTCCACTAGAAATAACATGTCTGATTGTTCTGAAAAGTACAAATATATAGCATTCTAAGCAACAAACCACACATTTTGATGTCATTAATATAACAGATTTCCAACATTCAATTTACATCTGACAAATGGCTTTAAAAACTCCAACTGGTGATGTTACATTCTGAATACATGTTGTCAAAAATGCCAGAATACTGCTGACAGGTATGCATGTTCCGTTTCTCTGTTGCTGCTTTAAGTGATGCAGAGGTACATGCTCATTCATTTAATGAAGTTCATATGAGACTCGCATATGGTAGAGACGAACAGTTTTGTGTAAAGAAAATGTGTGCCTTGAAATCATGCAGTCACATTAAATGATTACTAAACTTTTGGCTGCCTGCTCCGAACACCATGAAAAACACTTGTATGATACATTTATTTCACAATTCACAATTTTAGGTTTTAGAAAACAAAATGGGGGTGGGGGGGTACTATACTTATCCAGACGTAGAGAAAAAAAAAAAAAGCTGAATTTTATAGGTCTGGATAAAATATAATGATTTTATTAATCAATAGTGATGGTAAGAATGGCATTCTTTGATAATTGATGCAATGCACAAAAATCTGACAGATACTACACAACATTTATAAAACTCTTACATTGATGTGGAAGGCAGACTGCGAATCAAAATCACTGCCTTGTCTGGTAAGTCTGTACTGCTGGTAGACATCATCACCGACATCCTGCAGGATTTGACACAGGTCTTGACTTCCCGGTACTGCGGCTGCCCGCTCCTCTCCTCTTTCTGCTACACATAAACAAACCCAAATGGACCCCAAGCATTGAAAGAAGTGGATGTTGATGAGAGATGACAGCTTGATAGATCTGGACCATGAACTAAATAAAAACGCATGCTCTCATTTTTCTGTCTTACCCTCTTCTGGAGCGTGATATGCTGCTAAGGCATTCAGCATGTCATAGATGACCTCTTTAATAGTCTCTGGTATGGAGGGCAGTGGGGACAGCTTCAGGGGTGTCGTCTTCACTAGCTGAACAGCATTTGGACCCTTAATTCTGAAGTTCTCAAACTCATCATCTGAGGCTGATTAACGGAGAGAGATTGTGATTGGTTATTAGGCTTTAGAACAACATTATATGCTGATTTATTATTTTTGGGTGGATTTCTGGGAGGTTTTCCACCATACCAGTGCCAGCACCTCTTGGGGCCGGGAGAGCAATTCGGATACAGCTCTTGGCAGTTTCCGTAAAGCACTCTGGGTTGCGACAAGCTGCTGGGCCGAGGACACGTAGGATGTAGTTGATCTCCCTGGAGCCCAGACTACCTGACACCACACCTGAAGTAGTGCTTCCTGCACCACTGGTGACGGCAGACCGTACCACCTGAGAAAAGAGAGAGAGTGATCAATTAAGGACAAAATATTTTAGATAAGTTAAGTCGTGACGTAATGTCAAGTATAGTGACCCATACTCGAAATGGTGCTCTGCATTTAACCCATCCAAGTGCACACACACAGTGAACACACACCCGGAGCAGTGGGCTGCCTTGCTCCAGCGCCCGGGGAGCAATTAGGGGTTTGGTGCCTTGCTCAAGGGCACCTTAGTCATGGTATCGAAGGTGGAGAGAGTGCTGTTCATTCACAATCCCCACCTTCAATTCCTGCCGGCATGAGAATCGAACCAGCAACCTTCAGGTTACAAGCCCGACTCCCTAACCATTAGGCCACGACTACATTCAAGATAGTAAAAATGCAGCTTTATTAAATGTGTACCTTCTCCATAGTGTGTCGGAGGGTGGCTGGGTCTTCTATGATGTGACGGAATAGCAGAGTGACCAATGGGGTGAAGCCATTGAACCCTGAGCTCTGTGTGAGGTTCAGGATCATACGAGTACTCTTGAGCTCTGCAAACATCATGGCGTAATGGTGTGTACGTGTGAGACGCAGACAGAGACGCAAAGTGGCGTGTAAAGTATCCGGATCCACGGGAACGCTGATCATGCTGACACAGGCACGGATCAAAATGGTAATCATGTCCTCAGTCAGCCCCTGTACAACAATACCGCTGGAACCAGAGGGGTCCTGAAGGGTAGCGGGAGCTGCTGTGCTTGATTCCTTCTGCTCCGACTCTTCTTTAGGTGGCGCCATCTCCACAGCCACAGAGCCGGAATCTGAGAAAGTCATAAAGAAAAATGTAATACTCTCAAAAAATAAAACAAAAATTTTTAAATAAATTTAAAAAAAAAAAACATCCAAAATGCTAATGAATTTAAATAATTATTTGTTTAATTATAAATAGTATTAAATTTCATTCTTGTCCAAAGCCAAAACTCTGTGAAAAGCAGAAACAAGGTGCATTCAGTAACCCCCCCCCAACCCCTCACACAATGAAAAAATGTTTCAACTTTATAGGCTTGCTGTTTCTCCACCTGTGTCAGTCTGTGTCTCTTCAGTCTTTGCTCGCTGTTCACTCTCTTCTCTCTCTGTATCAGTAACACTTCCGGATTTTGAGGTCTTGGGCATCCGTGGCACCCGCTGTACCGTCAACATAACCGGCCGTCTGTTCCCAGTCTCCTCATTCACCTGAAAAAAGACAAATACAAAGAATCTAAGAACAAAGATCTACTATTCGTACTGTATGGCCACTGGTATAAATAAATCTAATTTCCATTTCTATCTGATCCACAAAACAAGTGTTTTGCCCAGGTCTTAGCTGTTACCTGCACCATGGTGTTGAACTGGACAGTGTATCTTCTACGGCCTGCAGTGAACCGGACGCTGGTCTCTCCTGCCCTCCAGGCTGAGTCAATGGTGCTGTTGTTACTCGCGCTGTAGCTGCACCAGCGGCCTGAACGGTCATCAAACCAGCGCCAGTTATTCCCATTGGGCTGCAGGTACTAAGGTAAGAATAAAGTTAACATAACACTTTCGTTAGACACGGAACTTGTTCACTGTTGACATATTGACAGTTTAAGATTATAACAATGCCTTTATACTTCATCTGGCACCAACCTTATTCATCTGAGCTCTTCGTTTCGATGAAACAGCCATTTTCTCATAGAAGTCAATAAGCAGGAGAACAGGGGTGATCCATCTACAAACAAACACAACATTTTTAAAATGTATATGGAAAACATATTGTTTATATATCTTATTACATTAAAAATGTTGTAAAGTGTTGCACAAGGCCCCAAACATAACATTATTCCTCGATAAACAAATTCTGCTTCTGTTTTTAACATGCTTGGCTCAGCAGAGCTCTCTAGGAATGCTGATGTCGGAGTGCAAACTGATCATTCATGCAGACGGGGAAGGACAGGGACTCACTTGGGTGTTTGGATGTCCTTCTGCTCTTTGGCAGCTTGTAGACAGGGCTGCACCACTTCCAACAGCTTGATCAGCACAGTCAAGACACCACTGCTCTCCACCACCCGAGCACATGAGAGTTTCAGCTCCTGCGGCACATAGTACGACACGCTTCCATCAGAGTGGCACAGTGGGTGTATTTACTTGTGCATGCAGATACATAAGTTGTTTTTGAGTATAGTGTATGAATAAACAGTGGTGATGTGTGCAGCCGACTGTGCAAGACCGTGTACCTCAAAGAGCAGCGTGAGCAGCAGGATGCGGGTGGCCAGGTTGGAGGCCTGGGGGAGGGTTGCCATCTGTCTCGTCCACTCAGACACTGTCTTGGTGTCACTGGTTGTTAGCGGCACTGCAGCCTTTATCAACACATTAGCAGCCTCCCACACCTTTGGAAATAAACAAACATACAGATGACAATAGGGTCATGGTTTTACCTCAAACCTACCCAGAAATCATAGTTAAGCCTCAAAGGTGCAGGGCTCCACAATAAGGATGGCCTACTGACCTGGGCCCAGTGTGAGAGAGTTTTGGGCCAGCTAACAGTAATGTAACCAGCAATACAGCTTTATACTTGTTAATTATGCATTTTTGTGTGTGGCAAACCTATATACAGTTACAATTTCCTGCAATTATTTAAAATTTTCTTTGTATAGAAAATTCAATATTTAATAATGTGTGAAATTAAACATGTGAACGACGCAAGCACGCCTCAGATGACGCAGGACGTAAATGCTGTGATCTACTGACGTTGAGGCCAGCGTACACCGTAAACGGCATTTACATGCTGCGTCATCTGAGGCGTGCTGCATTGTGCTCTGCTAGTGAACTCATGAACACGCTTGCAAGAAGTGTCATGGAGGAGCAGAAAAAGTTGTAGTTTTTTTTTTTTTTTTTTTTACGCACAAAAAGTGTTCTCGTCACGTCATAAAATTCAGATTGCACGTCTGATGGCAGATGGATTGTTTTGATGACATCTTTCATACTTTTATGGACCTTGACAGTGCAATTTACTATGCAGTCAATGGGACAGTCACAAGCCTCCCGGTTTTCATCTAAAATATATTAAATTGTGTTCCGAAGATGAATGAAGCTTTTACGGGTTTGGAACGGCATGGGGGTAAGAGATTAATGACAAAATTTTCACTTTGGGGTGGAGTATCCCTTTAATGTTTTCAATATTGATAAGTATCCTGAGCACCAAATTAGCATATTAAAATGATTTCTGAAAGATCATGTGACACTGAAGACTGATGTAAGGGCAGCTGAAAATTCTTCTTTTCCAAAGGAATAAATTACAATAATATATTAAAATAGAAAACCATTATTTTAAATGCTAATAATAAATGCAGCCTTGGTGAACAAACTTCTAAACATTAAAACCCCAAACTTTCAAATGGCAATGTATAAGATAAATTTAAAAAGAAACTCAATATGTAACAATTATACACTTTCAACCATAAAATGTATAAATTAAATTAATGCATAAATTTAATTATTAACATTTTAAACTTTTAATCATTTTTGTTATGGCCTGGGAAATGCTGGCAGGGCCAACAGAAATCTAAACTGCTGGTCTCACTGGGCAAGCAATCAATAATGACCATCAACGTATATTCAGAAACATGGCCCATAATTCACAAGCATATTTTTAATAGCATAGTTTACTCTGACTAACAGCAACAAATAGTTTTGTAAAAAAATTCCCATGTAGGAACAATTTATATTTGTCTACAAAATTAAGCAAGCATTTAAAAGATAAGCCTTTGGGATCAAAATGTTTCTTCCAAGACCATAAGTAATACATTCAGCCATGTGTGACCAGCTATTTGACTAGATGTGTATGAGTAACTTTCAGTAACTGGCAAAAATACCTATTCCAATTAGTATGTTGTGTGCACATACGGGTATACTGACCTGATTGACCACCTGTCTGAGGATGAGGTCCCTGTACTCAGGGCCGTTCCTTTTAATAGCAGTCATGAGCAGATCACAGAGGCGGTAGACTGTGTCCGGCAGCTCGTCCAGCAGGTGGAAGCAGCCAGGCAGCATTGAGTCAGTGAACGCATGTAGCTCTGTGGTGTCTAGAGGCTCAGCTTCCAGGAAACGCTCCAGACAGCGTGCCTCTTCCTCTTCTACCCGCTCCCTTGCTCTCCTCTCCTCCTCCTCACGCCGGCGAGCTGCTTCCTACGAACAAAAATTAACACGGGTGTGACTTGTGTATCTGTTCAAAGGCAGGGAAAGCTTGGTGAAGATGTGAAGTAGACAGGTGAGGTGGCCTATGCTGTGCTACTCAGTAATTCCTATTTAACTGATGTAATAATGAACGTGTGGGTGCCCACCTCAGGTGAGTCTGAGCGCTGCTCCATGCTAACTTCTTGACCTAGAGACATGGCAATGGCCCGCATCATCTGGTCTTCTTCAGACATGGTGAACTCCTACAGAAACAAAGCTCACAGTGACTACACTAACTTATAGCCTGTGTGTGCATCCTGTCTGTGTATGCTTGTGTGTGTGTGTGTGTGTGTGTGTGCGTGCATGTGTATGAGAGAAAGAGAGAGTTTTGTCTGTGTGTTAGAGTCTTACCCTGACAGCTGCGCTGAGCAGTGGAGGAGGGTGTGTGAGCAGGTACTCAGTGGCCTGTTCCATAGTGCTGGTGTTTAGAAGAGCCTCCATCGCATGCTCTCTGGAGAAGCCCATGTCCATTAGCTGTGAAGGAGGTCAAGGTTTGACTGGTTAGAAATAGCTTTCTTCAGGTATTATAGATCTTGATTACAACACAATCTAATTTATGTGCGAATGATTGGTGATTCATTTGATTACATTTGAAGATTAATTAAATTGTTAAAGTTAAGCATTCATTTGATCACCGTTTTTGATAAGTTTGAATTAAATCACAGCACACAGAATCCACAAAAGTTAAAAGACAACACAGAATTTCTGAAAAAAATAAAAATAAAACATTTCATAGGGCATTATTATTGTTACAATCAATGTACTGTTATATTGTTAACATTTTATTAATTCAATTCATTAGACATCTCTCCGATTATTACAATTCATAGGATTTCCTACAACAGGAAGTGGCAGTACCTGAGTCAACTGAGCCTGGTTGACCTGTGGGTCTCTGCGTGCTGCAGAGTTGCTTCCCTCCTCTGTAGAGCCTCCAGCAGTGCTGCCATTGGCACCTCCAGACACTCCTTCTCCAACTACACCCCCTGTTCCTGAAGGCCCGCTAGCTGCCCCACCACTTGTGGAACTGCTCTCCTCCTCAGGCCGAGCAGTGCCCTCCCTCTCTTTGGAGAGCCGCTCCTGGATGATAGGTTCCCCTCGTAGGATGTGACACATAATGGCCAGCATGGACTCAGCCATGCGTCCACCGTATACCTTCAAGGGCTTACGATTCCACAGGTTACGGATACAGCTGAAAGCAGCCTAAAAAAAGAGATGGAAAAATTAGAACTGCGCTGCTTTGCTATAATAATGCAAGGGTATTTATATTATTTATACTAACATTAAATGTCATACCTTCTGGGTGACAATGAGAAAGCGCAATGCACTGAACTGTGGCGTGTTGAGTGTTGCTCCAGGCACTTTAGCGGGCAGAGAGTGTGGGGAGTCCAGAACTGTGCTGGGGTTCACCATCTTCTCTACTAGCATCAACCAGGCGTCTAGGAATTCTCCTGTCCCATCAGGCAGCTCAGAGTGTTCCAAGCCCTCTGACACGGGCACTTTACCTCCCATGGACAGGGCCCAGTTAAACGTCCTGGTGAACACAAAGCATTTTTACTCCTTGTAAAAAGTATAATACTACAGAATGTCAAAATAGCATAATTACTGAAAAATTATTCTTTTTTTAAATTCAGTTAAGTTATAGATAGGTTATTTATTTTTTCCAACTCTTCTCTACTCACTCAAACAAAGCATCATGGCCACCAGAACAGAAGAACTTCTGCAGCATCAGATGGTACGGATACTTCCTCTCATCAAACAGCATGGGTGAAGTGAAGCCCACAGAGCAGATAAAGAAAGTCAGCCTGATTATGAAAGAGAAGCACATAAATATTAGCCTCAAACACCTCCAGGAAATACTAGTCTCAGGCTTCAGGAAAGTCGGTTTACTGGACAGCAGCTCCATTTACTAAACGATCATTAAAGATACTAATGCAACGTTCAGAATTATAGGGTAAACTTTGCTACAAAGCAGCAGGTGTATTTACCTGAAACGTGGTGTGGGCGTATAGGGAGGCGGCTGCCAGCTCAAGCCCTTGGTGAGAAGTTTAGTAAGAGAAGAAGCAGTGGCCCGAGCCGCTGGTGTTGGGGCGGTGCCTGTGCTGGTGGTATGGTGAGAGCGCCGCTGACGGACAGGTGAGCCCACACAGAGCTTCACCAGCAATCCAAAGAGCTCCGCCAGAGCCCTGCCCAAACGAGAAGAGGCTGGGGGATAAAGAGATAGATGCAATGTTATTCAGGGTTTCACATTTTACTTATTAAATAACGGATTAAAATGGTTGAGACAGTTCTATTGGTGCTGACCTGAGAGCAGAGGCTTAATTTGTTTGATGCGTGTTGCCATGGCAGGGGTGAGTTTGGACTTGGTCTTTGGGTCAGTGGCTGTGGGCTCATCTGTCTCCATGGGAGCGAGAGAGTCTCCATCCAGGCCCATTCCTTCCAGCAAACCCTGAGCAGAGGGATCCACACCCACAGACAGGGTCTCAGTCTCAGCTGGTGGAGAGAGAAGGGCTTTAGAAAAGAAAAAGTAGATGCAAACCAGCAAAAATAGGACATGAAACGCAGATAAAAGCAACCGAGGTGCAAAAAGACATGAAAGAGGAATTAAAAGAAAGAAACTGGTAGCTAAAATAACACCCCAAAAATTGTACATATAAAGTCACATCAAATAAGGAGGCAGAGAAAGGTAGTAAGCTTTATAAAGAATTTTACTGTGAAATTGCCACTATGCAGTTATTGCAGTATTTTTACCAGTTCTCCTTCCTGCAGCTGCTGTGCTGCCGGAGGGTTTATCCTCTTTAGGCACAAGTTTCTGCATGTCGGCCTGACCAAACTCACAGCCAGGAGGCAAACTGCAAAAGACAAATTAATCAAATTACAAATAAATAAAAACAATCTGTTTTAGTTAGCAGACAACCACCTAGCCTAATTCTATGCTGTACAGTAGTAAGAACAATTGCAGCTCCCCCCCCCCCCATTTACTTTCACAATAAGATCTATAAAATGCATTTACAAAATAGATGGTGGATTTAAAATGGCCTATGGAGTGGATTAGTGAAAGGTCCACCATAGCCCCTTTCCCACCGCTTTAGTTCCAGAACTAAAAGTACAGTACTAAAGTACTGGGACTATTTTGCGCGAACTATTTCCCAGTACCATTTAAAGGGTTGCATTCGCACCGACAGTGGGTACTAAGAAGTGACGTAAGCCGGTCGACAGCGACGTCATTTGTGCGCGACGTTCAACAACGAAAACAAAGAAGAATAACGTTAACAACAGGAGGATGGAGGACGCTGTGATCGGAGCTGTGTTTTTGTTGTGTCTTGCGGGGTTCACAATAATGGACATGGAATGTCGACGTAACTTATACGTCAAGCGACTGAAAGATCGGAAAGAAGTTCAAAATGTTCAAAAGTGCCTGCACTTCAGCGTCTGTCCATCTATCGCTGTTCTCCATTCTTGCGAAATATAAGTTGATGCGATGTTTACACAGTATGTGTTTACACGGCGTTTTAAATCATGGCGGGTGAGGGTGTTTCCGTACGCGTTTAGCCAATCAGCGTACACTTACGTCACGATAGTTCCTATGGAACTGTTTTAGACCCTACTCTGAAGTTGGAGCTAATTTAGTTCCTCAAACGGAGTTCCGGGAACTAAAACAGTTCCTAGTTCGTGCGGTGCGAACACGCCAAAAAGTGGGTAGTGCCACAATTAGTTCGAGTACTATGAAAAGGTTCCTGCGGTGCGAAAGGGCCTCATGTGAGGTGAGAGCAGTACTAACCTGTTTGGTGTACAGAGGGACAGCAGCACAGTGCTCTCCCACACCAGAGAGCAGTAGAGCTGACTCAGTTTGTTCAGAACACTCAGACCCAGTTGAGATCCCCACTGATTCACTGAGATAGCACGGATCTCACTCTGAAAGAATAGGAACAAGAGGTACTGTTTGTTGACACCACATCAGCAGATTAATCAATGATCAAAATATTATTAGCTGCAGTCCTAATACTGGAAATTGTATAGCTGCCAATATGCATACCTGTCCAACTCTGCAGGTATGAACAAACATGAGGATGTAGGCATGTGCAGCCGTCAGGGCGTGCAGCAGCGGGGTGGCACGTGCCGACAGTGTGGCGTCTGTAACATGGCCTGCGTTGGCCAGCTCTCTGAGCAGCACAGAGCCACCAGGAACCTCGATAGGTCGATGAAGAGGCTCCAGAGCAGACAGTATGCTGTCCAACTGACACAGACCCTCCTGGAGAACTTTCGGCTCATGGGACAAAGTCTAAGGCACAGTAAGAAAGTGATGGGATAAAATAATAAAATTAAACACTAAATATAACAGCATATAAAGCATTATTATGGGAAAACTAAATTTCCTACAGGTAGGTGTCAATCTTACCAGTATAGATTTACAGACTCCTGCCACAGCTTGGCAGGCAGCAGAGGTGGGGAAGTCAATGGGCAGGTTGGGCAGCCCAAGGATTGACACCAGTGGCAGGAGTCCTTTCTGATTGACAAATTCCTGACAGTGGTCATCTGTTGTGTTGTTACTAAGAATGGACTCCACAAATTTCATCTAAAAGGAGAGCGCATATTTTAGTTCCAGTCCGTGGAGAGCAAACTCTCATCTAAATTTAGGCTTAATGCATTTTGACAAACAGCCAATGAACTGGGTGAATGTAATAATATTGAGTCAGAATAGACAGTCTGAAGAATAATAATAAGAGGGGAAAAAGTATAACCGTGCGTTCACACCGCCGCCGGCGATAGCGTCAAAATCCGCTCTGGCCACCCTGCCAATGACGCTGTAGAAAGATTCATTAATGCTCTGACGATCGAACGCGTGGTCTTGTATTTAAAGAAGCCGAAAAGGAAAAAAAGCATGTTGATCTTGTGCAGACTGACCACAAGTAGGGTATAAGTTAACCTCATGAAATATTTTAATTGTGAAAGTAAGAAATCGATCGATGGAAAGAACTTATAGTTACATGTTTGCTAACGAAATAAACCAAAAAATGCCATTTGTGTGGTGTGTGTTTTGTGTTCATGTTTTAAGTGCTAGTCTAATTTCAACGTGCAGTTTATAGGAGACGTTTACTAGCCTAGGTCTTTAATTAACATTAACATTAATTTGTGCGCACCCTACATTCCAAACTGTCCTGGTTGAAGTGTAGCCTAAATGCAATTGGTCAAATCGGTGTTGTTTTGAGCAAATGAATTGCATTCCCACTGAAAAACAAGCGTTCTAGTGTGAAAATGCTTGGGAACTAATGCGGTCGGAACTAAAGTTTACAGGACTGCGTTCTCTGGAATTCTCTCAAGCGTTGGATTTCTACATTCTTGGGGTTGAACGACTTCTGTTTTTTAAAGTCGACTTTTATGTAATGAAAGTCGAGTCGAAGTCGACTAGTCGCTGATGACGTCATTAATGAACAAATAAGTCTGGAGCTGTGACAAACATCTTGTGCACAACTATGGCATATGACACAGTGCTGCCCACATGGCTATTGCTCCTATAACAGCTAATTTTTTATCAGTTCTTTGGTCTTTGGGTCGTTATATTTCTCACAGATTTCTGCTCGTTCTGCTCGCATTATATTAGAATGGGCGATTAACTGATCTGTACTATAAGTTTAAAACGGGCATTCTCCCGTTCAATTTCGAGCATCCAGTAATATAATCACACATGTCTTGTGGAGCGCTTTCAGAGTATGCATTTATTTGTCATTTTAACTGATTAGAAACGGAGTGTAAATGTGGAAGTCCTTCAGAGATTTCTTATACTGTTGTGCCCTCTATAGGACCAGCGACTAGTCGACATCAAGCTTAAAGCTTCATGGCAGAGCATTAAAGTCGACTAGTCGGTGCAACTCCTACTACATTCCAATTAGTTGCCGCCCAACCGTGTCATAGTTCATTACCATAAAGTTGACCTGACTTCAACTCTCCTCGACGCCCACACCATCCAAGACACGCCACGCCGTGCTCGCCGCTGGCTCACATTGAAAATGAATGACTTTCGGCCACTTTGATGCTCTCGCTGGCGGCAGTGTGAACGCATGGTAAGACAAGATGCAAAGAGTCTAGCTCTGCACGTACCACATTGAGAATGTAATCCATAAGAGGAATGGGGATTCGCTCCTCTGTTCCCACCACTCTGTAAAAACCATTACTTTGTTAAAAAAAAGGGTCTATTAATTATATCTAAAACAATATAGATTTCTCACACATGGCATTGAAAGGAAGGAACACTAGAAGCTATTTTGATGCACTAACTGCCTGTTGCTTTCTGGCTCCCCCTGCTGTTGGCTAAAGGTATGTAGAGCCTCTTCTTCCTCCTCATCCTCACTAGATGCCTCCTCTGCAGCATGGTTCGAGCGAGCTGGAGGCACCGTGACGGTCCCATCTGCTTTCTGTATGGAAGGTTTCTGGCAGATGTATTCTGGCGATCGGCCTAAGTTGCAGATCTCCTCTAGCAACTGTTAAAGGTCAAGTTAATAATCAAATTCAAGGACTCAGAACAAAAGGGAGTTTAAATATGCATATAACACTGCAATAAAAGGCATTTCTTAAAGACGATGAGTCAAAATGTTTCAGCACTACCCGCTTTACCTTGATGATGGCTGTTGTAGCATCTGTTTTAAGTGTGGGCTGGTGCCGCATTAGCTCGTCAACTGCACTACCCAAGTTAGAAGCGGTGTCACCTGTTTCATAAAATTAAACTGTCTGTTAAAAACACATTCCTATTATCTCCAAACACAGGTACACCTATAGGGACCACTCACCTAGTGGGTCAGAGCTGCGTCGACGGCGCATGGCTGGTAGGTAGTCTGGCGAGAGCAGCACCTTGAACAGCCGCTCAAAGGGTTGGCATTGCACAAATGAGTGCAGACCACGGGCATTCAGGCACAGGGCGCTGAAGACGTTCGGCAGGGAACCCAGCACCTCTCTGGTAGCAGGGACCTGTAGAAACAAAGGCATAAAATGGGTCTAAAATACGTCATGAGTTGCTGGACTATCCAAGAGGGAGGAATCCAGCGATGGAAAAACATTACAGAAGGATTTAGTGGGGAAAAGGGATATAAAGGGTCTAGCACGACTGAACAGGGGATGGTGAAATACCTTGAAACATACAAAAGGAGTTTTAAAATGGACAGAATGTGTGGGCACAAAAATAAAAGTGAAAGGGACGGAGAAATGGTACAGAGACAAAAAGTTTTATTATTATATTGTTAAGGCAGACTCACATCTTTGATGAGCAGTGCATGTAGCATGACATCGGTGAGACCATTGTCCTGCAGAGATGACAGTAGAGAGGGCTCCTGGAACACGAAAACGGTCACCACCTCTGTCGCTGAAACAGAGAACAAGAGAAATAGAATTAGAAAGAAATATAGAGGGCAGACAAACTAGTCAAGATTCAAACCAATTAAATCCACAAAGAGCCTTTTAACCATACTGTGTTGCAATTTTCTACTTTGTGACCTTGAAGACAGATCTACAAAATGTTGCGCATAAAGAGTTCGGCTAACATAACAGAAGTAACAAAAATATTGTTCTCCATGTGCTTACCCAGGAGAAACAGTGAGGGTCCGTAATACTCTGCATTACTGATGATGTGTTTCAGAGAGGTAGGAAGGGACCCATCCATTACTATAAAGAGTGCACAAAGGCAATGAATATCACTTTCAGCAAATAAAAACGCTCTATTAACCACAATGTAAAAATTAAAGCATCATTAAATGCAGAGTTTTTACCATGACGAATGCCGTCAGAAAATGCAGGGTCCTGAATGGCTTTTTTCAAGAAGTTCAACATAGATTTCAACAGAGCAGCCCTCTGAGGAATGCACTGCACTCCTGTTAGGAAAGAAGAAAATATGCATTACCAAACTGTCCACAGTTTCTCATGTAATAACATAAAAGAGACCCGCTGACTTGCAAGTATACTTATTGTACCTGCTCTGGGAGTGCTGACTGCACTGCTCTGTGCTCGCGAATCTGTCTCTGCCCTGGAACCAGAAGAAGTGGATGGGCCAGGACTGCTCTCCATGGCTACCTCTGACACTACATTGACAAAAGCATTTTTTACTAACTTAAAAATGCAGTTAGTACTCATGCGATTGCAAACCATTACTTTCAATCATATAGCTTCAGAAGACTTGGAATATATGTTCTTAGCATTTACTTGCTTGATGGGGTAGCCCAAAGAGAAGCCATAGGAGTGTTGAATGAAATGCCAGATACAGTTTGTTGTGTAACCAGAATAACAATATTAACCAGATTTTATGAATAATGCAGGATTTTTTTATTTTATTTATGAATGAGCCTAAAATGGGGGATATAAAATATGCATTCTTACAACCAGCACCATAATGTTAGGATGATTCTGGGGACCCCGAGCAAACAGGGACGTGAACCACGAAAACAAATCCACAAATTACCATTACAAAACCCTGGCCTAGTGTGTAGTTGAGACAGTGTGTGGATACGATACACAGTTTTGAATAAGGATAAACTAAATACAGTGCCATATGCAGTAAACATAACAGAGATGGTACTAACTGTCCATATCTGTGTCCATGTCCTCTGTCTCAGTAGCTGTGCTGGGCCTCTGGATCTTTGGTTTGATTACAAAAGGGCACTCTTTCCTGGAGAGGTCAACCTCATGCTGCACAGAGAAACAATGGGGTCACATTCCGTCAACAAAAGGGCAGAGGGCAAAAAGCTGAATAGTCTATGCAGAAAAACAAGGGGCTGAACGAGTTGTGCTAGGGAAGGATTTCAGTACCTCCAGCCTGCAGATAAAGATTGAGAGGCCGCCGTGGGACTGAAAAGCAGCCATGTCTAGATTGGTGATGAGATCCACAACTCTTACTGCCCGCGTCACAAAGGTAATCTGGTCCTGCTCGTCCCCAAGGAACTTGATCACCTGATGTGGAAGTGGCACCGTTCACAATACATCCTCACATATCACCTTCTCATTAAATGCTCCATTAATGAGGAAGCACCAAAGTACCAACCTTTAGCAATGCCTCCATCATACCACAAGATACTAGGGCCTCTCCGCCTGCATCATAACTAGCCAGGTGGTAGAGAAAGGAGAAGAGGGCTGTGGCAAATTGGTGGGGGTACGGCTCCATAAGTGGGTCTGAAGCGAAAATAAGAACAGAATGTCCCCAAACCTGAAACTTAAGAAAACAGTTCAAGTAAAGAAATTAGAGCTAAAAGTCTATCTCCTCACCAATCATGGCCTGGATGCAGTTGCGGACAAGCACAGGCAGAAATCCATGATAGGAGGCTGTTCCTGTGCAGTCGATAATGTTGGAGAGTTTGGGAGTGCGCTCCAGGTGAACTATGGATGTCAACGTGCGCAAAGAGGCGGCCTTAATGTCCTGTAACAATACAATTGGTTCATAAATTAAATAAATCTAAAAGCATCTTTTCTGTTTTTTGAAAACATACGAGTAGTGCAATACTGCCAATTCTTGGCAATCACTCTAAATAACGCAACAAGTACATATATGCCATATAGTGTTAGAAATAAAGATTAATAATTGCTACCCACCACCAACTGTTTGTCTGTGATTTGAAGTACATCCACTAGCTCCTCTATAAGCCCATTGTAGAGTATGCTATTGGCTGACTCCTGGAGGGCATTTGAGTACACTGCAAAAAAAAACAACAAAAAAAAAACATAACATCAGCCTCACCAGACAGAAGGCAAGAACCTAGTGCCGTTTCATGAAAATAAATACCTGTACTTATTTTGGTCGGTACCAGAGGGGTCAACTCACCGAGTATGGAGATGGCATGCAGTCTGGCTTGCACAGCCTGCAGTCTCCTCTTGTGGTTAGAGAAGCCATGAGCCAGGCGAATGTGTGTGAAAAGCAATATTTGTTTGTCTTTAGGGATGTTGTACATAGCTGTCAGAGATTCCATGATCTCTGAGGGGCTCTCGGAAATCTGAGGGCACACCAGGGAAAAGCAAAAATCAGATTCAAGTGTAATCAATAGCTATTAAAGGTCTATATGCTTCCATTAACTGTTCCACAAGGACGGCAAATGAAAACAACTAGGGGAACTCACCTTATCAAGTTGTTCGATATGAATGTAGTGTAGCGTATTACTGCTCGACTGTTGAGAGGGCAAAAAGGTACAACAAAGGTTAAACACAAAGAAATTAATTGTTTGCTTAACAAAAAAAAAAAGAACAATGTTGAACGAGAATGGCAAAATAAAGGGAAGCATGACTCCATGCATACCTTTTTCTCCACTTTGACCTCAGAGCTGGGTTCTGCATAGAACTCAAAGTGCAATGTGGTGGCACTCGGTGGATATTTCTGCATAACACAAATATAGATGCATCAGACAAAAAATCTTGTAAATTGCAGGACTAAACAAGGACGGCCTGGGGTGCGTTTCCCAAAAGCACCGTTAGCCAACTATGGTCGTTAGTTCCATTGAGCTCTATTGGTAACGACGGAACTTGCGAACAGTTGTTTTTGGGAAACGCACCCCTGGTTAGTACTTTTCCTGTCAACTTTTTCACTTGCTCCAAAAATATGATAAATAGCCATTTTAGTAACATTTTAACATGCCATTAAATGATTTTTATATAATTAAAAGTTCTCTTTACAAAAAAAGCAGCACTAAATGATTAAAGGCACTTTAAAATGATACTATAGAATTTGATATTACTTACGATTTACTATTTCAGAACTACACTTTGTATAATATCCAACTTTCTATAATATTAGGGTGACCATAAGGGCCATTTTTACCGGACGCACCCTTGCCAGGATTTCTATATTGCCTAAAATATCCAGGTTTTGGCTATTTGCACTGTGCAGATCGATTGTTGTATGACATTATTTCACAAGAGCTATAGAGAGCAGAGCAGACGGCTCCTTATGCTTTCAAATCGCTCTCGAGGTACTTTGGTATGATCGATGCGCAGCTTCAAGTCTAACGAATGAACATGTGCGTGTATTTGCATCGCTTTGATCGTTCTCACCTTCTCACGCGCCACGATTGGTCAATTATTTAAAATACCTGCATGTTATTGATCAAAGTACTTTGGATGTTTTATGCAATATAAAAATCCTGGCCAGGACATGTCCCGTATATATGGCACATGTGGCCACCCTATATAACATCCAACCAACACCCCTTTTAATTACTTTACCGTAGAGACTATTAAATAAAAGAAAATCATAGTTCACAAAATCTAACTTATGAATTAGAAAGCCACATAAGTACCCAATAGGGCCTAGCCCTGGGTCACTGGGTAATCCCTACTACTTAACCATGAACATCTTAACAATGGCACTCACACACAACTCAAATTGCTGCAAATATAGCATGTTTTTTTCCCCTATGTTCACAATGACATAGTATATGTAATAGGACAAAATAGCATACCGACATCGGCAGATCTCTGCAACACTCCGCAAGACCAAAGCCATTCTCTTTCCCACCCCAGCTCTAGGACAGCAGGAATAAAAGAGTCAGGAAAAGGTGTAGGATGAAAGATAACAAGCATCAGCCTTGAAATGTCACCATGAAAGCACCTGTCTGTAAAAAAACCAGGTCATCATGCTGCTTTGGTTAGAACCGATACTAAACAACTGAACTAATTTCAACAAGGATTCAAAAGTTCACACTAGAATCAAAGATGTAAGTCATGGATTAAACTTTTAAAATTGACAACGGTTTAAAAAAAAAAAAAAAAAAAAAAAAAAAGGTAAAACACTGCATACTGCAGCTGCAGTATTAGCCACATGAATTTCAAAGACCTTTGATTTGCAGCTGCTTTCAGACTTGCCATTTCAATCTTCTAGACTTCAGCAATCAAAACTGAGAAAAGAAACATGACGACGTGACTAAAAGTAAAGCTTTCATACCTCAGCCAGATGTTGAAGACGGGCGAGCAGTGGGCTCCTCTTATCTGAGCCCAGTCTGGTGATGTAATTGGAACGTTTGCTGAACACATACAGGAGATTCAGCACAGACAGAACCACCTGCATGTCACATGACGCTAAAAGGGTGGTCAAGTGCTACAGACACAAAAAAGAAAAAAGCAAATGCTCAAAATCAACTCGCAATAAACCATTTAAGGCTAACAGAAGCAGGTTTCGTTGTATCAGTATGGAGTTGTGGTACCTCTATAGAGCTGTACAGGTGTCTTGAAAAACTGTATTCGATTAACAGTGCAGTGAAGTTGAGCACCGCCAGCAATAAGGCTTTTAGCTGCCCATTCTCTGGTCGGTCGCACACCAACAACCACGACATGTTTTCCACTGTCTGCCCTGCATCACAGAGGATGCCATCGAAACGGTCCAGCAGGTCTACCCAATGATACAACTCACACTGTGAAGAGAAACAGGTCGTCATTAGAGATCTGAACATGCATATTAAACACCATAATGCTAGAGGTGCTGGCATATACCTTGCCAATGTTCCAGGTCTTGATTTGCTGCAGTTCCAGCAACAGCTGTTCATCGCTGCATCCTTTCAGCTTCTCTATGAGAGTCCTGCAGTCGGCAGGCTGGAGGAGGAGTGCAAGAACATGTCAACTATGAGGAAACGCAAGTGCACACAACCTCAAATACTCCAAATGCACAGAAATCCTGCTTACTGACCGCTTCAGTGGGGGTTTTCTTCAATTTGCTTCTGTCAACCTTCATGGTCACTAATTTCTACACTCGATTCCTACAGAGAACACATCAAATGATGAGAGAGAAGCTCAGTCAAACGAACAGTGAATAATACTCATCTACATGCCACCACGTGACATTTAAGCTTAGCACTGCCAGAGTATCACATATGAAAAAAGACCAACAGACTTTTCACACTTAAAGTTAATCCTGGCTCATTCTAAACCTGGGTTAACAAAATCCTAGGTTATCTTTTTTTCATGTTTCACACTTCTCATACTTTACCTGCATTTCATCCTGGGTTATTATTATAACAGTTAATTCCTAAACCCTGTATTTATGTACTTATTAGCATTGTCAGTGTCACTGACTAAATAAAAACAGCACACGACCTGTTTACATAAAGCCTCCAGCATTGTGAATCCTCAAATTACGCATTATCAACTGTACTATCAAGATTTTCCTGAATAGACTTTTCAGACTATAAAAGGTAAGATTGAAATGGTCTCTTTGACACACTAACACATTTTCAGTCACCATTTGACATTTCCCCCGCCAACATACTATTGTTTAGACAACACACCGTGTTTCTGTGACTGTCTAAAGCATGTGAGGCACAAGATGTTTGTTGCTAAACATGTAACCGTAACATTCTAACACCACAATGGTTCATACGGCACAAGTTTGGCACCGCAAAGTGTGGTTAACACCACAAAAGCAGCCCTAACTCTGCTTCTAAATAATAAGCGTGAAACACTCCTTCACCTGGTGTTAAGTGGGGTTTAGAATGCAGATAACCAAGGGTTAAGCGCAGTGTGAAAAGCACTTATGAGGTGTACAATTACATATGAATAATCAAACATCCAAATGCAGGCTGAAATGCCAACATGTTCATGCCAATGTAAACATTCATCAGCTCCATGTTTAAGCAGATACTTACGGTATATGATTTGGCAATTCCAACTTAACGGCATTTTTCATGTGCAAAACCTAAAGTAAAAAAAGATAAATGAAAGTGAAAATCCCCAACAATAAATATAAGAATGTTTGTGATCTTGCTGCCAAAGACAAAAACTCTCAGAAGACATTAATGTAAAACTATATCTATCTATCTATCTAAAAAAAAACAATTTCTTCGAAATGGTCAAAAACAATCCCATACTAATTAGCTGTAGAATAAAAATCAAGGTCGGTGTAAAGAAAACAGAAGTCAGAGCAAGCCAAGGGAAAAGCAACCCACATTGGTTCAGATATGGGGCAGGGATTCTGGGCACAGACAATCCCTAGCATCTCACTAACACATCCTTACTAAATTTAACCAATTAAATTGCTCTTTCTGAAACAAGAGGATGTTAATGTAGTGTTCTTAGAAACCTACTGGCTCCTTCTGAGAAAAAAAAAAAAAAACTAATTTAGGACCTTGAACCTAGTCAAAGAGAAGCACTGGCCTGTGATCAAGGAACCTGACATGGAAAAATGAGCCCACACATTTGACAAAAACTTTATCTAGCTATGCCATTTAAACAAACTTGATTACAAAAGAAAAACACCAATTTAGTTCTTGACAGAGAACCAAAGTGTGCTGTAGTCGAGAGAACAACACAGCAGCTAGTTAACGTTACCCAATACCGAAAAATACAATGACATTAGCTAACCGAAGCGTTCACCATAAACGAAACTATAACACCGTAAACAAACAAATTTAAGTACAAGTGAAAGTAACACAACCACTCTGGAAATGAACTAATTACTCGAAATGTTATTTCATTAACTATTTGTAACGAAAAGACGACATAAAACGGAGTACAATTTGAGGAAAAAGACAGCTAACATGCTAGCTAGTTTTTCCTTTGCTAACAAGCTACCTCAGTCAGCAAGCTAAGTTTTGCGGATAAACATAGTCACGTCATTCCTAATAAATGGCGCAAATAAAACACAACGATCGCCAGTTTTTGAATAAACTGCAACGGAATTACCGTGAGCGGACTATGGGGAAAATTGACCGTTAGCCGCTCGCGCGACATCGTTGATTATGCGCTCGCGAGCTACGAGGCACTAAGCATATAATTCCCCTCAACATGTCAACACAAACCCGCAATCCCTCAACTCACTATTAAAATCTCATCCGAAGCCTCTCTTTTCCAACAAACACTCGGCAAATCCTTAATATGCGGCTCGACTGTGGCGGAATACGTCAGGAGCGAAGCTACACAGGTCTATGTTTTTCCTCCAAGCTGCTCACATGCTCTGGACTAATCTAGAGCCCGGCTCAGCCCGGCCTGCTCCGGCAAACCCGCTCACTCCCCTCAGAACTCTAGCTCACAAAATCAGCGTCTGTCACAGCGCTTGCACGCCGACACAACCGTACCGTAGCGTATATTATCACACATCTTCAGCAAGCGCTTCGTCTCGATGAACTGTGGCCGGCGAGGCGCGCGCGGTGGCGACTGATGAGATGCTCGTGCATGCGTTGGTTTGCTTGGTTAGCTAAGAAACGCAGAATATCTCGCTGAATCATTCCCCACTCGGGCCTACCATAACACTGACTTCCAGTGGACGGCTCAATTTCTGACTTTTTACTGCTGCACTTGTGCGTAGCTGCATTTGGGGCGAACGTAGCGTGTCACACATGATGCTAAAGTCTACTTTATCAAATTAAAAACACATTTATTTGAAATAATACTTAAAAGTATTAAATATTGAAGGTTTAAGTTGAGATATGATGGAAATTGTCAGCCTAACTTTAATTTAAAGAAAAGTTAATGCATTTTGCAATCAGTCTGGATATTTTTTTCTTAATGCACTACATTAAGAGGTAATAATGAACCATATGAAGATACGGTATGAAATATATATTTTCCAAATATAAGTTTTATTCACTCTAATATTATTTCACTTAATAACTAACTTGAAAATTAATTGATTACACTTATGGAATGACTGAAATTAGATTTTAATTTTTCTCATTCATTGAAAACGACCGTTATACTCTATACTGTAGTTTGGAATTAACAGGTTTAATTTCTTCATTCCTGTTATCAGCAACAGTTTACAGTCTAAAACAAGACAAACAGGGTGGAAAGTTCACAAATATGGTCATGTCTACATACATCGATGTGATGGGTATTTTTGAGGGGGGGAGGGGGGGTCACTTTACAACATCAGTTATTATCCATCAGCAGTAATCTCTATAATAGATCATATGAGACAGATTTCTGCGGGTGCATATGGGGAATATAAACAGTGGATACTTCTCTGATAGAAAATTGTATATTATAGCTGGACAACATAACAGATTACTTACTGGGGATGGAAATATGTAAACCCCTAAAGGCCAAATAAGAGGAATTTAGGTGTCAAGACTGTTGCTGGACTTGAAGACTCATATTTCTGGGTATGAGCATCCATATCCAGGGTACACAATGTCTGAAGCCTAATTTTAAGGCCGTGAGGACTGAAAATGCAGAAATCCAACACAAAAACTCATATTGTTCAACTCATTTATCACATAGGCACATGCTATCACATTCACATGCTCTTTTCGTCGTGATCCCTTTACAGAACCGTTATACAGTGTAAATTATCCGCCAATTCCCCGTCATCTTCACTCATGCATGTTTATTACGTTTCATTTAAGAGATTCTGCCTACGGAAAAATAGATTTTGTAAATAGATTTCAGTCTATGCGCGCGCACATCGCGCGTGCATACAACACACCACAATGCTCGACAGTCTGACTGCAAATTAAAAATGGCGGTTTATATTAGCAAAGTGTCTGGTCTTTCCATCCAAAACACTTATTTCAACCACAGTATACGCGTACAATTTGCGAGCAAAACCGTCCGATAATGTTAACGGTCATGTAGAGTCAGCCACAGACGTCTCCACCAAACAGACAAAGACTAATTTAAGCTCTTACCTCGGTTGCGCCTCAACATAACTTCTCCATTTTACAGCAGCGAGTGGGGATGTAAATCTCGCGATATTTCAGTTGGCTTCCTATGCTCCAATAGAAACCTGCTGTAGTCACGCAGACCAGCCCCTTCAATGATCTGCTCATAGACAGACGAACTTTATCATATAAAATATGATCAATATTCATCAGTATAATAAGAAAAATAAAAACAGTTGCAAACAGGATAAAATAATACAAGTGATTACATTTTAAAATGTGCGTGCCTATTGTCACAGATTCACACCCTGAATCCCAAACAGCAAAGGCGTTTGCCATTATAATGTAAAATATTATTAAAATTATATCTCTGAAGTGCTTTAGAGATATAATTCTTAAAAGTTATCAATAACTCAAAGGCCTCTATTGTCAAAGTTAATATTTGATTCATTCCCTCCAAAACAGTGAATGCCCCTATTGTATTTCTGCTAAAATAAGGCTATAAAAAAAAAAAAAACATGAGCTTGTTTTCAGATTTTTTTTATTAGGTCTACCACACATTAGGGCTGTCTGTATATTAAAATAATTAATCACGATTAATTTCAAGAATTTGCCAATACCACCAGTTTACTGACAGTTGTTTATGGGACGAATTTAAATTGTGTTTAATTTGCCAGAATTTCATGCTGCAGTGAAAAAGTGCATGTAATATTGCATGTAATATTTCATTTATTTTCTCTAAAGTAAAATTGAACGACTTATCTAAATATAATTGTTTTTAAATAATTAAGATATTGTGCGTCCCCTCTGTACGTTGAGAACCAGTCACATAGCGACTCCTGCCAGTAGGTGGCAGCATAAAGCTGTTTAATGGACAATTTTTAGTACATAACCGATTCCCCAAATAGAAGAAGAGTGTTGTCGTAGCAACCTGAAGCTTAATGTTATAGCGAAAGACTGTCCACAGATTTTGTAGATAAGTATAACTGTTGCCTAAAAGCGTTATATTTATGTTCTGCTTTGTCATCTGTTAGAAACAAACTTACTTTCTGCACGCCAACTGAACTATATTAGCAGGTTTTAACACCTTTTAGAAAGCTGGTACGTGCATCCACGGTTTGTGTCACACCTTTTGTGCAAACCGCTATTTTACTAGACGCATAAAGCTTTAGTGCTATGCTCGTTTGCACAGTTAAGTCTCACATGATGTTGTTTTCTGTTTAGTTCAATGTCGGTGGTAAGCAGTCTGGTGCCAGCCCGTTTCCTGACTCTCATCGCGCACCTTGTAATTGTCATCATCATATTCTGGTCTCGGGTAAGAACTTCTCCTGTGTTTAATCACTGTTGTATCGCAGGATATCATCGCTGTCGGGACTGTGATTAAGTGTTGAACCGTCATTGCACAGGAGAACAGTGTCAGAGCCTGCCTACCACTGGATTACACTAATGAAGAATACAGGTTAGAGGACACACGGTACGTTAACATAACTTGTGTATTCTCAATTGCTTCATAAGTATGTAGGCCAATGACAAGTAATTTTCCCCCCAGGATTCTTTGATCAGTAAAGAGTAAAAAAAAACATTTTTTTTTTTTTTGTAACAGTGTAAAAGTATTCACTGTCAATTTTGATCGATTTAAATCATCCTTGCTAAATAAACATTAAATTCCCCAAACTTTAAAAAACTTTATTTAAGGATCACAATGCAGCCCCTAAAACTAATTACCTGTCATTTTAAATCTTTGCCAATCCTTGCCACTATCTTTCAAACCACTAGGTTTGACCCATTTGTCAGCAAGAAGTGTTTAATAATTAAAAATATAATCAAATTTAGTATGATCACTTTTTCTTTTATACATTTTAATAAGTACAGGTCAAAATAGTTTTTTTTCCCCCCATTTAATATATCTGTTACGCTGAATGATGATGGAACATTTTCACCCATGTTTTTTTTTTCACAAACATTATTTGAACATTAAAATAGACACTTTACTTGCATTTAATATGCTTTCTATGTATATAAAATCACTTTTGTAACTGTATGTTGTGGCAGACACCAAAATGGGACATCTCATCTTTAACCCCATATATTCATATACATGCATACATACATACTCATTCTCATTAATCTTTTCTAACCATTCTTTTGGAGGGCAGCCTTGTAGTGGGATTATCTGTGACCCTGGGACTGTTTGCTGTCGAGCTGGTTGGGTTCCTCTGTGGAATCTCTATGTTCAACAACAATCAAGCTCTTCTATGTATCCTTACCACCACAGGCTCAACTTATTTGGTTGTCCACTTTAGAAGATGGATATCTTTACCTTTATTATCCTAGAGCAGTCCAAAAACGAATGCGGTACTTAATGCAGCGTTTGACCATTACATTGGTATTCACAATGATAGCAGTTAGTCATTTCTAGTTGTTACTGATATGCCATAATCAAATTACTGGAACAGATTTTTTTTTAACCATCACTTTGTAGCTATTGGATGTCATGCCAGTGGCTCTGTGGCTTTGCTCTTCTTCTTGTTTGAGCAATGGACCTGCAGCATCTACTGGTGGATCTTTGGCTTCTGTAGGTCAGTCGGTAAATAAGTAACAGTCAAATGTGGATATAAATGGTCTTATTAATAAATTCTCTTTCATTCTGTCTTTTAAAAAACTTTTTGCAATCATGTTTTCTCTCTATATTTCAGTGTGATTCCAGCACTATATGAGATGATCCTTTTTGTTGTAGTGTTTGGATTTAAGAGGAAGCCTCTATGAGGATCTCTGCACTCTTGGCTCAGGCAGATATTGTCCTTCCATGACTGACGTACCAGAATATCCTGAAACCAGAATAATATTCACTGGCACAATAAATTAGTGTTTTCCACGAGGCTTCTCTGGAGAGTTCTTAGACTGCTAAATTATGTTTGAAGGTTTTTTTATGGTATTATGTGGATACAAATAACTGCTTTAAATTTATTTCTTGAAAATATCACATTTTGTATACATTGTGTTGAATTAAAGCATGTTGTATTTTGATACAACTGATCAACAAACTGGGCCTGTTCATTCTTCACATTTTCAATAGATTTGTACACCTAACAACTGTTAATTATAAACGCAGACAATATGCATCTCACTTGTACTTTTTTACTTAATTTATACTAACTGCATTCCCCAAATTCATACTAAAAACAAGATTTTGTCATAATTTACTCATCCTCATCTCATTCTAGAACTGGATGATCTACTTTCTTCTGTGAGGAAAAAATATATATATATTTTAAAGAATGTTTCAACTGTTTTGTCAATATAGTGGACAAAAGAATATTGGACCCCATTGACTTTTCTCGTAAGGACCATAACAACACAGATATTTTTTTTTTATATTTTGTTTTATGGTCCACAAAAGAAAGAAAGTCACATAGGTTTAAATAACATGATATAAATTATGACACAATTTTGGAGTGAATTATGACTATAGGATATTTCTTTTTTCCAGGGTGAGAGAAACATTTGGAGTGAACACTGAATGTGATGCTGTAATCATGATCTGTTGACATTTCAGCTGGAAGTGGAAGGTGGGTAACTCCAGGAGAATGAGTGTGAGAATTAGCCAACCATCTGCATAAGTCACAAGATGTGTTGTAACTTTAACAAGTTATCATTTTTATTTCAAGCATAATTGCCAGTCTGTAGCCTATATTTGCTGCACTCCTTATTTTAGCTTAAAATAACCCAGCAGTAAGAGGAGAGAAGTTCACCATGGAGGATTTCATGTGAATCCAAATACCTCCATGATGTATTCCATCAGCTTACAAGGGTACATTTATATTTATGTTCTTAGCAAACATCAAGGTGTTTGTTGATATGCTGTAGAACTGCCAAGAGAAGTTAGTCCTTCACAGGAGTGATGAGTCTGTGAGCCTGCGAGGCACATGCTGAGCTGAGCATAGCTGACTTCAGCTGGACTACAGCACACACTCTTTCATTAAGATGGATGAAAACACACAAATGAACAGTGACAGTCACTACACTCCTAAAAGGTTCCAAAGGGGTTTTGCAGCAATGCCATAGAAGAACCATTTCCCCAAAGAAGTAGAACCATTTTTTCTTTAGTGCAAAGAACTTTTTTTTTTTTTTTAATCTGAAGAGCTTTTTTCCATTATAAAGCTTTTGTGCAATGGACAGTTCCCATGGATATTAAAAGTTCCTCATGGAACCATAGATGTCAATAAAGAACCTTTATTTTTAGGAGTTTAGAATAATGCATTTAAGAGTTTAGAATATAAGACATTCACACTACCAAAAAAGAAACCGCAAAACCTTACAAGGTATAAGTTCTATCTATATGCTATTTTGTTATCATATCGCATCAGTTCTTATATGTGACCCTGGACCACAAAACCAGTCTTAAGTCGCTGGGGAATATTTGTAGCAATAGCCAAAAATACATTGTATACATCATTAGGACATTAAGTAAAGATCATATTCCATGAAGATATTTTATAAATTTCCTACTGTAAATATATCAAAACTTAATTTTTGATTAGTAATATGCATTGCTAAGAACTTCATTTGGACAACTTTAAAGGCGATTTTCTCAATATTTAGATTTTTTTGCACCCTCAGATTTCAGATTTTCAAATAGTTGTATCTCGGCCAAATATTGTCCGATCCTAACAAACCATACATCAATGGAAAGAAAAATGGACACTTATGACTGGTTTTGTGGTCCAAGGTCACATATAGTTTTATATATATAATATTATATATTAAAAAATATATAAAATAATACACAATTTTTTTAATGAAACAATAACATTAAAGGGCCATAACATTTTATATCTATCTATCTGTCTGTCTGTCTATCTATCTAAAACATTTATAAAGAGTTTTCTTATAAATATATAAAAAATAAATAATTATAATAATATATTTTTAATTTATTTTTATTTAGTAGTATTAAAGGTCACTTCATTAAAAATTAAATGAAGGCACTCAATTAAATTAAGATTGAATAAAGTAATTGGTCATATTAAGGTTATTGTAAAGACAGTTGAAATTGGTTTTGTTGGCATTTATTTGAAATGGAAGGACTTGAAATTAAACGTGCTGAAAGCCATCTCTCTATGCCTTAAAGAGAAACCCCATCTCTCCCTCTCTGCTCTGGTGGCACCTATTCATGTACCCTGATTTTCTTGGACAAAATCAATACCTCCATTTCCAAGAAACTTCCCTCATATCCTCTAAATAATCCAACCACTCGTCCTAACTTAAATAAACCATAGCAATCAATAAGGCAACTTCAGCCAAGACGCTGCATCGGCCTGTCTTTAATGAGCTCCACTCTCTGTGTGTACACAGCCCTATTTCCTCGGCAGCGCATGCAACTGTCTGCACACATATTATTGGCACGCTTTGCTCCCCATCGTTATTTTCGTCCTTGTCTCTGTTTGCCACGACCCACCTCATCGCCTGACCCCTCTGCTGTCTGTCGCATAGTGAAAGCTCTCTTCACCTTAGGCCAATTAGTGTCAACTAGACACCAACAACATCAGTGACCTCTGGCTAGATAATTAAAACTAAATGGAAGGTGCATCTTGACAAAAAAACGCCACTTCCGGTGACTGGGCCGGGACCTTTTGCCATCTCCTTCAGTGGCTATTACTACTGTGCACACCACGATACTTTATAGTGTATTGATGTCACTGTCCAGTTTTGCACAAGTACTAGTGATCTAAAGAAAATAAACTAGAGTAGATGTATATGACAGCTTCAAAGAAATACTGTGATGGTTAATAATTGTGCAGTTTTGTGGTGGATTTTACAGTAAATTATATTATGCAGTACTGTGTAATGTTAAATTATACTAAATGCTATAAACAGGGCATAAAATGTATGTAATAGCAGTTATGTTATTCTGTAGCTATTAAAAATTGCAGGATGTAAAACGGTTTTACCATTCACAAATGCCATGTGAACTGTAAATTGAAGATGCTTATTAACGTTACCAAACATAAAGTGCTGTTTTTATGTCACTACCGAAACATGAACAGTAGAGGGCGCCAGTATGTATGTTAATGTACGGCTTCTTAGCGATACCAATTAGCATGTATTTGGTAAGAAGAGATCTGTCTATTTGAGCCCCTTTCTAAATGTTAACTAGCTTTAGGTGAGACATCTGTTGACTGCATAATCTGTAACAAAGCAGTTATTTTAAAAGAAGCTGTTGTTCAGATTGTGATAGGCTATTTGTTTCTCAGTTTGAGTTGATCTGTGGTTAATCATAAGCACTGACCTGTGGATTGTCCAGTCAGTGACATGCTATGGCTAATGTTACAACATGCTAAAAATTCTGAATGTGCTTTCTCTAAATAGCCTACAATGTCCAAAATGATAATTAACATTTGCTCATTTTACTTGCCACTCTCTCACTTTCTCATATGGCAAACAAACAAACAAACAAACAAAAACTCTGATCAAGCTTATAGCTCTATCTATAATTGAAGTTAGGCTACATTTCACAAAGAATATCTGAAGCTGCATTGCAGGTATTAAAAAAATTCACAAGTATCACACATTGACTGGACACATTGTTAATTATTGCCTTTAGGCATGCTAATAAAGGAATATCTTTACAGGAATACAAAATACAATGACACCCATATAATTTACAAGTGAAGACCCCCTCTATTTTTTGGGGAAAATAAATAATAATAATTATATATATATATATATATATATATATATATATATAGATAGATAGATAGATAGATAGATAGATAGATATAGGCCTATATATATTTGAATTAAAATCATAAAAATATCGTAAACCATAACAATGTACACACATACAAAATTATGCTTTACCTTATGGATAAAATATGTTATTTCTGAAAAAAAGTTAGAAATACCAAAATTATTATAATTGGAGATGAAATGTACCCTAAATTGTAGAATGACTCTTATGCATTTAATTGACATTTGTGCATTTACCATATCTGTAAATATTTATCTGTTCCCTGAATTGAACCCATGACCTTACTAGTGCTAGTACCCTCTACCAGTTAAGTTACATAACATCCATGTTAACTTTAATATCTGTTACTTCATGTAGCTATTTATGTTATGCTTCCAAAATTCTAAATAGCTGCCCTGCTTGCAAATAAAGAGCACACAGAGCAGTGCTATCTCCTGTCCCACTCCCCTCAGCGCCGATGATGTATTATAGGTAGTGTGACTATTCTAATAAACACGGTTGGGGTAATTAAGGCATGGAGAGGCAGCAGACAGTGGTGGTCTAGGGACAACACGAAACGATAAATCACAACTCCTGGTTCCGCCTTCTCGAGCGTGGCCGATCACACTCACCGAGAAAGCAATTCTGCCAACCTGGGTTTGCACATTTGTCTTCATCAGCCTCTGGTTGTTTAGTGGCCGGTCTGAATTTGCTGGTTCCCATGGTAATCAAACAAGCCAGAGATATCAAATGTGTCCATTTTAATGTCAGCAATGGCATAACATTTAGGGCGAGCCTGGAAGCTAACTGCATGTTTTATTACAGAGCCCAGAGTGTACTGGATTAAACTGTGAATTTAAGGCTGTAAAGCTAAATGAGAAATGTTTCATGAGAGCGGATAGACTATGCTGCAAGTGCACAACTAAATACTAAGATCAAAAAGCAAGCATACCTTGTGTTTGAAAAAGGATTTGTGTAATGTTGTAAAACAATCCACTAAACATTTTCACAATTTTTGACAGGGTATTTTTTTCACATTATTGCATTTTTATTCAGACATTGCTATTAATTTCCACAAATAATTACAAAGAATCAGAAAGTAACACATTGAATTAAACTTGAAATTCTGAAGCAGAAAGACTGAAATAGTATTTTCTTGTAAAACATACTTTAATATTTACTGCTTTTAACTTTGAAACAATATTCTAATTCTAAAAGTATTACTAAGTTAACACCACAGCTGTTCTTATAATAAACATAATGTTATGGTTATTATAAGCACATGCTTCAGTTATGACACCTGCTGCTTTAAATCTGTTAAATCTGTTTAAAGTTAAAGTTAAAGTTAAAGTTATCATTACAGTTATTGTTCTTGGTGTGTAGCCCTTAAGAAAATTAACAAAAAAAACAAAAAAAAACTTTTACTACAGTTAAACCATGGGAACCACAAATTAACCATGGTTTTGCGACACTAACCATAGTTTAACCATGATATTTGTAGTAAAACTGTGGCTATACCAATGATAATCAAGCAAAAAAAAAACTATGGTTACTACACTTGTACTATAATTAAAACCATGGTTAATTTTCGTAACAGGCCTTTACACTTCAATAAATTTAGAGTTTTAAATACTAGGATTAATGTCCTTACAAAAAGAAGGGCATTTTAGCCAAAAACAAACTATATTCATAACAGTAAACAAAGGATAAGGACTCCTCAGGTCAGGTGTCTGTCTCTTGTCCCAATGCCTTAGGACTCTGATCTGGACAGATGCCATTCAAGCACACCTGAGCCCTGCGTGAGAGTGAGGAGAGAAAACAAAACAGAGGTGTGTTAGGTGTCTGGAGAAATGTAGGCTGAATTCAACCGGACTGAGAGAGAAGGCTATGGAGCATTCTGCCTCTGAGGGACAGAGAAGCAACAGCAACCGCTGGAGCAGGAGATTCAGCCAGACAGAACACAAAACCCAGGAGCAGCCATGACACATGATGGACACTAAGAGGCAGAGAGAGCTTGTTTTTTTCACTCCACCCAAACGCATTAACTATTCTGATCTTGTGCTGGAGGATCTTAAAGCAAAGGACAGAAGCCATTCCATAAGCTCCAGTGATGTTGTAGCCGCATAACTGTATCTGAATAAAGCCAGGCTTCTCCAGTCTGAGAATAGAGCAGAACAACAGTTCCTCAAGTAATAAATCCATTTTTGTCAATAGACAATAGAAAAGCTAGCAGTTAGAGAATAAATATGCAATTGATAGAGGGTCAAATGTGTGTGTGTTTTTTTTTTTTAAATAAAAAGAAGACAGATAGATAAAATAGAATTAGAATTGAGAGTGCTAGGGTCAAATAAAGATGGATGAGATGTGTTTTTAGCTGTTTCTTGAAGATGGGTAAGGATTCAGCTGCTCGGATTGAGTTGGGCAGGTCATTCCACCAGATGGGAACAGTTAATGAAAAAGTCCGTGAAAATGATTTTGTGCCTCTTTGGGATGCCACAATAATATGTCGTTCACTTGCAGAACGCAAGCTTCTAGAGGGCACATAAGTCTGAATTAATGAATTTAGGTAAAGGGTGCAGAGCCAGTGGTGGTTCTGTAGGCAAACATTAATGCCTTGAATTTAATGCGAGCAGCTATTGTAACCAGTGCAAATAAATGAACAGAGGTGTGACGTATATATATATATATATATATATATATATATATATATATATATATATATATATATATATAAACATAAAACACAAAGGTTACTATATATTAAAAATTACAATTTAAATTACAATATTATTTACTTTATTTTCCACTAAAGAAAAAGATCCACATCTTCAAGCAACACTCAGTAGAGTGTTTAAACGAATCATTTAAAGCTGCAGTCCATAAATTTGGCCTCTTTGTCGCCATCTCTGTTTGACACCTGCTGCTTTAAATCTGTTAAATCTGTTTAAAGTTAAAGTTATCATTACAGTTATTGTTCTTGGTGTGTAGCCCTTAAGAAAATTAACAAAAACAAAAAAACTTTTACTACAGTTAAACCATGGGAACCACAAATTAACCATGGTTTTGCGACACTAACCATAGTTTAACCATGATATTTGTAGTAAAACTGTGGCTATACCAATGATAATCAAGCAAAAAAAACTATGGTTACTACACTTGTACTATAATTAAAACCATGGTTAATTTTCGTAACAGGCCTTTACACTTCAATAAATTTAGAGTTTTAAATACTAGGATTAATGTCCTTACAAAAAGAAGGGCATTTTAGCCAAAAACAAACTATATTCATAACAGTAAACAAAGGATAAGGACTCCTCAGGTCAGGTGTCTGTCTCTTGTCCCAATGCCTTAGGACTCTGATCTGGACAGATGCCATTCAAGCACACCTGAGCCCTGCGTGAGAGTGAGGAGAGAAAACAAAACAGAGGTGTGTTAGGTGTCTGGAGAAATGTAGGGCTGAATTCAACCGGACTGAGAGAGAAGGCTATGGAGCATTCTGCCTCTGAGGGACAGAGAAGCAACAGCAACCGCTGGAGCAGGAGATTCAGCCAGACAGAACACAAAACCCAGGAGCAGCCATGACACATGATGGACACTAAGAGGCAGAGAGAGCTTGTTTTTTTCACTCCACCCAAACGCATTAACTATTCTGATCTTGTGCTGGAGGATCTTAAAGCAAAGGACAGAAGCCATTCCATAAGCTCCAGTGATGTTGTAGCCGCATAACTGTATCTGAATAAAGCCAGGCTTCTCCAGTCTGAGAATAGAGCAGAACAACAGTTCCTCAAGTAATAAATCCATTTTTGTCAATAGACAGAGAAATGTTTTTTTTTTTATTAATAACATATAAACCTTAAAAGTGTGTACTACCATCAGCTCTAAGGCTAAATATGTTCATATGTCATGTTATTAAAACTTTAAAACGTATATACGGTCATGGCCAAAAATATCGGCACCCTTGGTAAATATGATCAAAAGCGGCTGTGAAAATTAATCTGCATTGTTAATCCTTTTGATCTTTTATTTTAAAAAATTCACAAAAATCTAACCTTTCATTGGATAAGAATTTAAAATGGGGGGAAATATCATTATGAAATGTTTTTCTCTAATACACATTGGCCACAATTAACGGCACCCTTTTATTCAATACTTTTTGAAACCTCCATTTGCCAGTTTAACAGCTCTAAATTTTCTCCTATAATGCCTGATGAGGTTAGAGAACACCTGACAAGAGATCAGACACCATTCCTTCATCCAGAATCACTCCAGAGCCTTTAGATTCCCAGCTCCATGTTGGTGCTTCTTCTCTTCAGTTCACCACTCATTTTCTATAGGGTTCAGGTCAGAGGACTGGAATGGCCAGCAGAAGCTTGGTTTTGTGCTCAGTGACCCATTTTTTGTGTTGTTTTTGAGGTTTGTGTTTGGACTATTGTACAGTTGGAAGATCCAAACATGGCCCATTATAAGATTTCTAACACAGTCAGTTACTTATTGATTTTTTATCTGTTGGTATTTGATAGAATCCATGATGCCATGTGTCTAAACAAAATGTCCAGGACCTCCAGCAGAAATATAGACCCACAACATCAAAAATACAGCAGTATATTTCATTGTACACATGGGGTACTTTTTATCCCTGTGTTCACCAAACCCATCTTGAGTGTTTGCTGCTAAAAAGCTAAGTTTTTAGTTTCATCTGACCATAGAAGCCAGTCCCATTTGAAGTTCCAGTTGTGTCTGATAACTGAATATGCTGGAGCCCTCCCAAACAACATGTGGTGATGTAGGTGCTGTTTGACAATTTTTGACAAGGTTTTCTGACCCCGACACTCAACTATTTTCTGTAATTCTCCAGCTGTGGTCCTTGGAGAGTCTTTAGCCACTCAAACTCTCCTTCTCACCGTGCATTACGACGATATAGACGCACGTCCTCTTCCAGGCAGTTTCGTAACATTTTATGTTGATTAGAAATTCTTAATTATTGCCCTGATGGTGGAAATGGGACTTTAGACTGCTCTAGCTCTTTTCTTAAAGCCACTTCACTAATTTGTGAAGCTCAATTATCTTTTGCTGCACATCAGAAATATGTTCTTTGGTTTTTCTCATTGTGATGGATGATTAAGGGAATTTGGGCTTTGTTTCCCTCCTATTTATATTTCTGTGAAACAGGAAGCCATGGCTGGATAATTTCATGTTCACAATCACCCTGGAGTGCTCAAAATTGTGAATATGAATGGGAATATACTTCAGAGATATTTTACTCATAAAAATTTCTAGGGTTGCCAATAATTGTGTCCAACGTGTATTTGAGAGGAACATTTATTTCATAATGATATTTCCCCCCATTTTAAATTCTTATCATCCAATGAAAGGTTAGAATTGTGTGAATTTTTTAAATAAAAGATCAAAAGGATTAACAATGTAGATTAATTTTCACAGCCTTCTTTGATCATATTTACTAAGGGTGCTGATATTTTTGGCCATGACTGTATATATATTTACATTTACATTTACAATTACATTTAGTAATTTAGCAGACGCTTTTATCCAAAGCGACTTACAAATGAGGACATTAGAAACAATCAAAACCAACAAAAGAGCAACAACATGAAAGTGCTACGACAAGTCTTGGTTAGCCTATAACGCAGTACATGTAGAAAGGCTTTTATATATATATATATATATATATATATATATATATATATATATATATATATATATATATATATAAGAAAATGAGTAGATAGAATATAGAAAAAGAAACCTAGTGTTTTTGTTTGTTTTTGTTTTTTGAATATAAGAAACAAGTAGATAGAATAGAAAAAGAAAGCTAGTGTTAGTTTTTCAAGAAAAGCTAGCAGTTAGAGAATAAATATGCAATTGATAGAGGGTCAAATGTGTGTGTGTTTTTTTTTTTAAATAAAAAGAAGACAGATAGATAAAATAGAATTAGAATTGAGAGTGCTAGGGTCAAATAAAGATGGATGAGATGTGTTTTAGCTGTTTCTTGAAGATGGGTAAGGATTCAGCTGCTCGGATTGAGTTGGGCAGGTCATTCCACCAGATGGGAACAGTTAATGAAAAAGTCCGTGAAAATGATTTTGTGCCTCTTTGGGATGCCACAATAATATGTCGTTCACTTGCAGAACGCAAGCTTCTAGAGGGCACATAAGTCTGAATTAATGAATTTAGGTAAAGGGGTGCAGAGCCAGTGGTGGTTCTGTAGGCAAACATTAATGCCTTGAATTTAATGCGAGCAGCTATTGTAACCAGTGCAAATAAATGAACAGAGGTGTGACGTGCGTATATATATATATATATATATATATATATATATAAACATAAAACACAAAGGTTACTATATATTAAAAAATTACAATTTAAATTACAATATTATTTACTTTATTTTCCACTAAAGAAAAAAGATCCACATCTTCAAGCAACACTCAGTAGAGTGTTTAAACGAATCATTTAAAGCTGCAGTCCATAAATTTGGCCTCTTTGTCGCCATCTCTGTTTGAAACCTGCAATTGCAGTTATTTGCACAATTATCTTTATTGTGTTTTGTGCACCGGCACGGCTTCAGCGTGGATGAATGTAATGTTTTGAGGAATATGTGTGGCTGTCAGTCACAGCACTGGTGTGGATACTCACTGTACTTCGGAATCACAGATTCTAGTTTATATATTGGATAAGAATTTTCACCTGATATTGTCATCTGAACAAGTAAGTAACAAGTCTGCCACATTTATTCTGACCAACCAAGGAAAAAAACATTACTATAAATCGCACTACCAATGGTGATTAAATCTAACGATCGGTTAGCTCATATCACATTAAACCCTGCAAATTATTATTATTGTTATACTTTGTTCTCAAATTGTTAATGTTAACAACAGCATTGCGTGACTATAGTGTGTAATAGTGAGTAGACTTCAGTTTCTGTACAGTCTAATCTCTAATTGTCATACCATTCGAATTTCATATTAATATCTGTAATATCTGTATTTCATATCTGTAATTGGATGCACAATTAAAACTGGAATATAATTTAATTTCAGTCACATGTGTTTCATAAACACATAATCCTTTCTGGATTACAATCCACCATCAAAATGATAAATTTCATTATTGCAGCTGCTGTAAGAAAACGCTATAAACGATACGCCACCTGCAGGATCCTCACATGCAATATAGCCTACTAGCCGGCACAACTTCTTTATGTTTACAGACGTGAAGTAATGACGCGGCAGCATGCTTGAATTTCCCACAAATTCCTACCAGTACCACTCAAATTAGAAAACATTATTATAAGCTTACCGTAGTGAATCGGGATCAAGTAAAGCAATAGTTTTGAACACTGTACTTGCTCAAATATTGATTTCGGATAATTTTTAACCAAAAAAGATGAATCCTTTCAGTAAATAATTCAGTGACTCGCTCACAAAGACATTATGTAATCGCAAAAAGAGTACTGAAAAATGTGCAGACATCACAATTGCCTCATTGGATAGCTCATTCCTCATAAAGCAATTTCACTGCACAGTTTTTTTATTATACACAGTTTTGCTTCAAATAAAATTCTGTGACTTGTGTCAAATTCATTCAAGATTTGGTTTAAAGCTTAGAACTATTTATTGAAGTTTGTTTTAATCCTTATGGAGAAAATGAATGAAAGAAATACTTCCCAAGCAAAACTGGCTGGTCACATTAGCGCTCTATGACTATCAGAAGCAAGTTAACAACAATGGTATCGTTGCATCTTTGATAAATATAATCAGAGCACCTGACAATCAAATGCACTTCACATGTGAGCCCCAGGGAGGAGCCGCAAGAACAGCGATGTGTGTGGAGAGCTGAATACACTGCCTGAGGGGCTGAGAACATTTTAGAGTAGAAATAAAAAGCTGATCTTCCTGTCCTTTGGTCCAGCTAATTTTTAGACACGAATTAACTATGAGCTGAGGAATATATGCCAAAAGGTCTTCTTGCGAAGCTTCCCTTTAATCTGTCACCGCTTTTTAATTACATGTTTACCGAAGCACCATGAATAATGGAAAAGAGGGACTATAAAACAAAGCATACAAATTTAAAGAGATAGCATGCCCAAAAATGAACATTTTGTGATTATTTACTCAACCTGCATGACTTTCTTTCTTATGTGTAAAACAAAAATATTTTAAAAGTGTGTTTTTTGGGGGGGGGGGGGGGTTTCATACAATGAAACCCAGTGGGGTCCAATGTTGTTCGAACCCCAACATTCTTCAGAATCTTTTCTTTTGTGTTCCACAGAAGAAGAAAGTTATACACATTTGGACAATCTAATTTCAGTTTTGGGTGCACAATCCGTTTAAAACATTAAATGTCCTCAATTAGTATATGCAAAAGACATTCTTTTTACAACAAAGTCCCTTTGCCACGACCAAGGGTGCAAACAACTCACTCCAGCCAACACCGTTCAGTTCGAATTAGATCTGATCTGGTGACTGGCTGATTGATCAAGGCAGAGAGGGAAGCTACATTGTCAGTTCTAATCTTCACCAAACGGCCCGGTTGACGTCTCAGTGCTGTGGCACTTCAAACAATGGGGTGTGTGTTTGTGTTGGGGGGTTAAGGGGATTTGTATGGAAGCAGGTCACAAGTGTGGCGGGCACGAGGGTGAATCGTGTCGGACCCCCACCACCCCACTGTCACCGATCCACCTGCTACAGTTGATGGACGCCTTCCTCCAGATGCACTGCATTCGCTAAAATAGCCCTCAGAAAGCACTCAGACACCCAATCCAATCTGTTGGCATGCTTGCGCACATGAACTCCCCCCACATTACGAATGGGCAAATAACCATGATTCAAACTCAAGGGTATTCTCACGGGTAACACACAGAAGGCATTTACCGGCCACAATTAGAGGTAAAATAACCAATCCGAAGCATATTGTAATATTCCTAAACCTTAGAGAACGGATTTTAAATGAGAAAACACACTTGGATGCCTCGGAGCAAAAGCAAACACGCTAGCATGTACGTGTGCTCACAACAAACAATTTGTCTGATATTGCTCAAAGTGGGAAGGCTTGCTGCGAATGCACTGTAAACAGGCAGAGCTGAGACCTGACTTGTCATATAACAGCTCCAGAAATCGATCGAGGCCCACTCTCCCCTCTGATCCCCCCCACACACGCGCGTGGAGCGAGCAGTGGGCGGCTGGACACAGCCCGCAGCTTCTGAGAGTGTGGAGGAGAAGGGGAGAGAGAGAGAGATCGACGTGAGGGGTGCTGGGTTGAGGAACGCAAGTGGAAGCAAGGTGGAGGTTGGCAGCGTGTGCCTGGGATTTCGGCAGAACCTGTCAGAGAAACACTGAGGCTGATGGGGAGAGAGGGACCACAGGAGCGGATTTGAATATATAAATCTTTCAAACGCAAAGTGTGTGAGAGGAAAATCAAAGTGTATGTGGAGGAGCGCAGGCTCTGGATCTTCCGCGTCTGTTCGTTGCCGCCTCTTGCGTCAAATCTCCACGCCGCCGTGTCGCAGCTCCAGACCGTCGATATTGCGTGTAAAAGAGATTCAGCTAGATGAGTTGTATCCAAATTATTATTGATTGATCTCGGTGGTGCGCAGATTTGCCGGAGGAAAAATCTTAAGGCACTCCTGCCCTCGAGGACCAGGGTCAAGTAAGCCGGTTCTGTGGATTATCAAACCATGACAGAATTCCAATGGCCCATTTTGAAATTCATGTCTAATATCGGCCCTCGACCGTGCTGCTGAGGTTTTTCCTTAAGAATAACTGATCCCTTGTTGCCTCCGTAATGACGTAGCAAACATCTTCACAAACTGTCAAATTTCCCAACTCAATAAAGTTTGTTTGTGAAGAGATTTACATGTGGAGCCTGTAGGAACAACAATAGCTTAAGCCAGGGCTTTTCAAACTTCTTACCTGAATGTTTTTCACAGACGATAGACAAGACAGAATATAATAGAAAGTATGCTATGTAAAAAAAAGAAAGAAAAACAAACAGAAAATGTGTTAAAAATGTTACCAAAATATTGTATTTCCATCAAGAAAATTGAAAATTAAACTAAAAAATATATATTTTTTAATCAAAAAAAAAAAACACATATTGAAATATTCATTTTGAACATGTTAACTTTGACAGCCCTAACACTAAATTTTAAACACAATTCATTTATCTGTCTGATTTCAACTTTGGACGACCACAAAGGATTTCAAAAGAATCAGAATAAACATTTCGGAATACAAAGTTGAATAAACATTTACCTTTAAGACAGCAGGTGGTAAATCTTTAAACTTCCGAATGCTCAAAACAAAACAGAGGGTTTGATTTCAGTTGATTCTGAGCATGTATTACATTGATTAGAGATAAACGAGAAGTGGCATTGAAGAATTACCTCAGAGTCTTAGACCGTGCGGATCCATAATTCACTACGCATGTGTATGTACTCACGCATTGGTATTCACATTTATGCTCACTTCAGAGCATGAGAGGGAGGGGATGTAGAGAGATGCTACAGGTGGAGGAAACCGCAGGAAGAACCTGAAATAAAGAAGAGTCAGGAAAAAAGACAACAGAATGAACATCTGACAGTGGACAATTCCAACATGTAGCATAATAAGATATAAAAATTTACGTTTGAAAAGGAAATTAATATCTTAAAGTCAAAATCAAATCAAAATGGACCCTGTTTACTTTCATGATACGTTTGATTTTATTCATAATACTAATGGTCTTATTAATAGTCACTAATTTTCACCAAAATATAAAACTCACTCAGAAATATGTCACATTATTGAAGAAAATGGGCTGCGAATGCTGTTTCATGTTGACTTTATATTTTCAGAGAAAGTTCTCTCTCATTTTAACCCCCAAAATCAAATATTGTACCTCTTATAACAAGATTTTTTTTTTCCCGCAAAATTCTAATACTGTGCATTAATTTTTCTTCAAATCACAGGTTATCTCCTCCTCCCTTTTACTCACACGCTCTCTGTCGGCCTTCTCATTGGCATTCTATGCACCCTTTGTCTGTCTTATTAAGAACATCTCTTTGGTGCAATTAGTTGTGCCCGTTTCTCTTTCTATTTTGCACCGCTCACTCTGTTAAGGAGCCTTTAGCTTCCATCACGTCTCACAAAGCAGCGTCTCTCACTCCCTTTCCGTTACTGCTTTTATCAACAGGCTGTTTCCTCCGTTAACCGTAACAAGAGTGAAGGCAGATTAAAGCAGAGAGAGAGATAGAAAGAGAGAGAGAAAAAGGGGGGTTTAGGGGGAGACGCTCGACTGGTTGGCTGACAAACAGAGGGTCCCTCTAGAGTGCAGGCAGAGGAAGAAGGAGAGTAAAAAGAAGAGGAGAGTTTGATGTGGGTAGCCGAGCTCAATCTCCCCCTCATCCCCACCCCCCTCATTTCAGCAGAAAATCTATGCTCGCTCTCTTAGTATTCCAGCCGTCCTCCTCTGAAGCCTCTATAGGCTCGGTCAGACAACTGGGCTGCTGTTGAGGCCTGGGCCAAGCGGGAGAGCAGCGGGGTGGTGGGCTTTTTGGAGGGGAGAGGGGAAGGGAGGGGAGTGTTTGCTCGAGGCTGTCAGAAGTGACAGGAGGCCAAGCGACTTAAAACCTCACTGGGGACTTCAGCTGGACAAGCCCTGTCTCCTCTCCTCCTTCTCGCTCCTTTTTTCTTCCATATCATTGTTTTCTCTCGCTTTTACCTGTGAATCTATCCAAGTCTTGTCCCGGACTGACTATTACGCTCTGTGATCGTCCTCTTGCAACCACTGATCATGTTCTTTGCTGTTTTGTTTATTTTCTTCAAAACCAATATTCATTTTGAGGTCTTTTGAGGAAGGTTGGAATACAATACACAACTTTTTCAGATATTTTACCCTGATTTGACCCAGCCAGTCTGCAGACTCTAGGCAGTTGGCGTTGACTGATTTCAAAGAAAACTGCGTAATGTATGATGAGCACCAACTCTCGGTCTAAACATGAGTTCAACCAGACGAAAGATATCAGATAGCCTACTTTTGAGCTGATTTTAGGACAAATATTGTTTTTATATGTCACATGTCTTCTAGCAATGAATATTGAACAAATAATTTATTGTTATTGTGTTTCTGCATTTGAAACACATTTGAGTTTGTTGTGTTTGGAATGACTTGAAAGTCTGTTAGTGTGTGATCCTCTGTTAGATTCTCAAGTATACTTCTAAATCACTATTATGTAATTCTAAAATATTAATATGTATCAATTAGGAGTAATTAGATGTACCTTTGAGCTTTTGTACCTAAGGGTACAGCCCCAGTGACAGCTTTGTACCTTTCTTCTGAAAGCATAACCATTTTCAGTTGGCAAGTGTGTGATGCCTATAGTGTTTTAAAGTGTGTTCAGATTTTAAAGGTTGCGCAGTGTATTCTAATCTTTAGCCAAGTCTTCCAAACTTCAATAAGCTGCATTACTGTTCACCGCCAGTCGCCTTTTAAGGCAGCGTCCTAACCTAAAGTGGAAGCGATTTAAATAGTTGTTTACACAGGCAGCCATCCCACACAGCACACAAATAATGTTCCTCATGTGAAGAGCATGAGAGCGTTATCTGACTCTGATAGGTAAAGGTTTATGTTAGCATACATAAGAAAAATCATGATTATGTGAAACGGAGGCCAGCTAGCTCTTACTAACTTGCCTTCGTTACATATGCATAAAAGTACTATTTTAAAAATGGAAAAACATAGGAAATATTGGCACATCATAAAGGCTCCAAACAATTTAATATTGGACTACACACAATACTATTGCTTCTTAAAAATGACCAATAGACATATATTTATTTTTCATTCAATACCTACAAGTTTCTTTGTTAACCTGGATGTTTTTTTGTTTTGTTTTTCCACTTAGTGTGTTGCATTGCATTATGGGATTGTTTTCTTCATGAAGGCCACGTGAGGTGAGATCCAATCAACTGTAAGTGCCCTGCAAAGTGGACTTCAGCCAACTTAAGTGAGAATCCAATCCAAAGGGGAGGGTGCATGATCAGTTTGAAGGACACTGCAAATGGTATAGGGAATAATACATCGATACATCACTTCACAGGAAGTGGAGACAGAAATTTACCCACCAGTCATTGCGCATCACTCCAGTATTTGCAATTTTTTTTAGTTCAGTTAGTTCCAGCTGAGCTGTGGTTTGTATGCTGTTGTTCATGGGTATGAAATGTGTGGCATGTAACAGTTACAATGCGACAACATAATAGATGTATTACACATGCATATAAAGTATGGTCATTTGTATTATATTTATATACAGAAGAAGTATATTATATAATCATACCTCTAACTGTGCACCAGAGATATATATTAACACATTTTGTAGTGACCCAGCTATGCAATTCAACATCAGATTTTGTCTAAAGCAAAATATTCTGTGATTCCAACCAGTGGTAAGAATAACAATTGCAATCCGAAAAATACAGTGTATGTCCGAAATAATCGCAATAACTCTCTCTGTGGGTACGTGAAATCAAACATTCAGCGATTCCTGTAGTCTGATTAAGCAATAAATGACTCGGTTAGCATGCATTTGGAATAGTCTAAAAATGCTGTCTCACAGGATGTTGCAACAGAGCAAATGTTTTTCTGTTCAACACTTATGCAAAACACACTTCTTACCCACTTTAACAACCTACAATGCACTGATTCCAAGCATACGATCCCACACCTCATCCCCAAACACACGGCCACCCCCAAATTCCCTCTTCTCTCTATCACCTTGAGCCTTGCCGTCATGCTTCTGTGATCGCTCTAAAGGTCAGCGCGTGTAGCCACTGTCATTACCTGTCACTCTCACTCCCTCCCTCATTCTCTCGCTCCTCGACCGCCTCTCTGTCATGCATTTCATTCCTAAGCTCTGGAAGACAGATCAAAGTGCCATCCTTAGTTGGGCTTTGAAGGTTACAAGCGGATAGGGGTGATCTCACAGCAGAGTCGGATGAGAGACAGGGAAACACTGGATGGAACAGGAGGTGGCTAAATGTTCTGGTGTAAGTGACAGTCATTCTGTGGCTCCGAATTAACGTGGATATCCATCAGTGTGTCACTAAGCATTAGGCTCCTATTTGCATCCAGGACACTATTTTAGGGTGAGCTGACAGGTTAGTGACAGCAGGAGAACCAGCTGGAGTTAACCAGTGGGGGAGATGTACCTGTCCTTTTAAATCTCTATAACAAGCATTATTAATGATAGAAATCATGTGGTCCTCAGTTGGAAACCTAATTGTGATCTGCTTTAAGTTTTCTTTAACGCTTTCACTGATCGGGTCGCATGAAGTAAAGAAGAGGTAGATGCTGTACAGAGTCCTTAGAGGGATAGTTTACCCCCCAAAAAATGAACATTTATGTTGTCATAATTTACTCACTCTGTTTTTATACATGAACACAAAAAGAGAAGACTCTTCCCACTCAGTGAGTTTTTAACAAAAGAATCATTGAAACCAGATTACTGAATCAGGGAGTGAATCATATTGGTTCTTTTTAATGATCCAGTTCACAGGACTGATTTACACTAACTGTCATCAATCAGAATAAGAAACTGGGCATGTGTGCATGGTATTTTTGAATGCAATTGAGCAAATAGGTTTACATTTCCAATTTCTTTCAGATCAAGTTCAGTTGGATCGATTGAGGTGTTTACATGAAGGCTTTTCACCCCGATTAAACCATCAATCCACTTACTAACAGATTATTTGTTTGTCTGTACACAGCTAGTGATTTGCATCAGCGACTGAATTGTTCTTTTGTGATGGTTCTTTTTAATGAACCAATTGATCTAGTTCAGAAATGGGACTGAAAGACTCGTTCATGAATCGGAATGGAATATAGCACACGAGTTTTGTCATTTTTGTTGGAGATGGAAAATCTCATTTCACAGAAGACAAAAACTGAGTAAATAATTTTCATTTATGGGTGAATTCTTCCTTTAACATTATCTGTACTTTGATGAAAAAGATTGGCTATAATCAATACTGACACAAGTTGAAAATATTTTTCTTAAAATAAAAAGATGCATAATTTTATATCCAGAGGCGATGGAAAGGCAGAACAGAGGGTGCTAAAGCAAATGCAAACACAGGTGTGTCTTTTTATCAACTCGGAGGTAAGGACTAATCAATGGCAAACTTTAATCAGATATGATCAATTATTCATGGCCTGAGGCCTAGCCATCCCATCTCTCAACCATTCTCATACTGACGGCACAGGATGAATAATTCAGACACCATTTACACAAAACCAAGCACCATCCTGATACCAGATTACTGAATTAGAAATATTATGCAACAAAGAATGTTAATTAGACTGGAGCAATCCAGCCTGCCTACATTGAGTTAAAAAGAAAGATGAACTAATCCATTAAATCATTCAACAAATGCTTCTGTGTTTTCTGTGCTTATCACTTTGCAATGAAAATCATTATTATTTTTTATTTTTTATTTTAATTTTTTCAAACCAACAAAACAACATCCACTCAAACAAACAACAGGGAGGGGGGAACAACAAACACACCATCAACAATTTCAATTTCAATTTGAAGTAAAAAGGACAAAACAGAATTCACACGAGTCCATAGATTGACAACAATTGGACATTCCCAAAACATGTGGAGAAAAGTACCTGCTGATACAGCGTTACAGATATGACAGTTATAGGTCGATTGCAGTTTCATTTTAAACCTCTTTCAAAAAGTTATGTATGCTCAATGGATGACTTTGAAATGTGTAAGACGATGAGCCAAGTTTTTAGAAGTTAAGATTAGATTAGACCACACCCTCTCCCAGTCGACCGATAAATCAAAATCTGTTAATTCACGATTCCAGATAGATTTAATAGAAAGAGACTTTGCAGTGTGATCATTAAGTTTACTATATATTAAAGAAACAGATGGCCGACCAGAGGGTGGTCAGGGGATGCCCAGGGAAGTCCATAGGCCTTGAGAGCAGAACGTAACTGAAAAAAGACAAAATATGATGATGCTGGTAAACTTAATTCTTAGTTCTTGAAGTGAGCAGAGTCCCTGGTTATCATATAAGTCACCGCATGTGTTTCTGCCCAATGTAGACCAAGAGGGCTGGACAAATGGCTGATTTCAACATAAAAAATTTAAGTTGTGCCAGAAGGGTGTGTTGTTGCAAAATTTGAAAGGTCCTCCCATCAGAAAAAAAAGTGAAGTCCTTAGATGTAGTATTCTGGATTCTCCAAAGATCGATTACATTGAGTTCAGTGATAAATTTATTCAGTAACTTAGAGGATGGGTTAGCTGTAGTATCAGGGTGAGATTTATCCAGTGCAGAATTTAAAACAGCACTAAAATCACCACCCATCACTAAAGGACAATCAATCTGCTCAAGTAATATATTGGAAATATTTGTGAAAAATGCACTGTCTGCCTCTTTCGGGCAGTAAATGGAGACCAGTGCTAACCTGTCATTATGTATTTTACAGTGTATAAAAACAAATCTACCTTCATCATCATTCCCGGTATGTTCAGTAGTTAAATGTAACTTCCTATCAACTAAGATAAGCACCCCCTTAGTTTTATTACGAGCACAAGAGAAGGCTGCCGGTTTGTAATAGGCTACTTGTTTTGAAAACGTGCCACATCACATTGTTGTAAATGAAACTCTTCTATCAGGGCACAGGAAATCGATTTACGGTGCAAATATTCTAATATCCGGGTACGCTTAATAGGAGAATTTAGGCCATTCACATTCAATGATAAAATATTCAGAACATGCATTGTGTGCTCGCAATGCCAAGATTCTGTCTAAGTGAAGAGAAACAAAAGCAATGCCATACTGCCAGTGACATGTAAACATTAGTATCTTTACATGTAGACGAAGGGTCATGTCATTCTCGCGATGAAAATTATTCATTTTTTAGTTGAATTTCCTCACAAAGATTTCTAAAAAAAGAGGTCACTACAGACAAGGAAACTCAAACAAATCAACAGACAAATACACACAGCTATTTATGGCACTGTGATTTGAAAGTGGTCATGAATTAAAAGTGAATCACAAGCTAGTGAATCATGTAACTTTGCAAGAGCAGAGAGAGAGAGAGAGAGAGAGAGAGAGAGAAGGGAGGTAGATGGATGAAGGGTAAGGGAGAAAGTGTAATTCTTGTTTGCCTCAATTTATCCTGAAATCCCTGACAGCAAGCAACCATAAGTCACCAAATAATCGCTCTCGGTAATTTAAAAAGATCACTCATGTCTCCTTCACCTTCCTATGCCTTGTTCTCTTTATCAAGCTCAAATATCAGCGTAGAGAAGTCAAAACGCGGTTCATTCATAAACTCAGGGCTTAGTCCATTTTATTCCTTCTCTATTTACATCTTTTTTCTTTTGGCAGACCATGCTTGTTTAAACATAAATGTAATGTTAATAAATCTATACAGTGAAGCATTGTAAAGTCAGCTCCTAAATGTCATTCTAACGTATGTTTTAGAGAAACACTGTAGATCTTCAATTATATCTTCATTAAATAGACACCTGCAGGTGGGCAACAAATCATGAATGGAAGTGACTGTGACAGTAAATATCTCTGCACTTCACAATGTGTTTACTGTGATGTTATATTCAAAAGGCCTTTTTATGCAATTTGTGTGCTTATTTTAGTGTTTTGCATTGCAATATCTTCAAGAGAAATTCACACTGTACAACCAGGTGTAAAGAAGAGTGCAGGGCGACAGAGAAGCTGAAGAATTGAGGCTATCGGTGTGAAAATGAGGAAAGGATTTTACAGCGTGAAACATGATGCTTATGCATTTGCAGGCAAGAGATCTAATGAGGGTGCACAATATTGATATCTCCATGGGAACATCCCAGGGCACCGCTAACAAACCACACTCCTGTGTTTTGTAACATTTGTTTGAATATACAAATGAACTACGAAGGAAAATATGAATGTAATGTGAATAATGCTTGAAAATGTATAGAGGTAAATAAACTCCATTTGTGTCTCTGGGTGGAAGTAAATAATTAATATAATCTAAATATTTAGATGGATGGAAATTACATTTATGGACTACATTTGTAATTTGAATATATAATTTCTCATTTTAATTTTTACATTTTAGCATTGAAAATTGTTGAAAAGGTGCAACACAATGCAAAATAGCTGTGTAAACAGCCCTAATATTTATCACATATTGATAAAATCAATTGATATTTAAATAAAGAAACAATATATTGACTTCTAAAGCCACTTTTGTAATGTCTATTCAGTGCTTTCCTGAAAATATTACTAAATACTATGACATAAATTATACTAAAATAGCACTGCGGTAATTTAATGTGATTTGAATTATCATCATTTGGTAGCTTTTTTCAGCAAATATTGATGTATGCCATTAATTGCTATTATTAATCTGCATCTGATGTAATTGTTTTACAAATTTACCTGACTTATTTTCTCCTACTAGTAAGAAATACAATATTATTGTAAAGAAGGTTTCCTTAGAAGAACTTGTGTGTGTGTGTGTGTGTGTGTGTGTGGTTGTCTCACCAACAGACTACGCACCCTTGTCATGTTCCTGTCACATCTGGAGCTGAGAAGAAAGATGAGTCCTCACACAGAATGACACCATGTCTCAATGTGACTGATAGAAAGGTAGAATATGTCTGCAGCACTGGAGAAATCAATCCTTCCCTTCGTCTGCCCTCTCCCTCTCTTCTCCCTCAAACCTCCATGATTATATCAAATCATTTTTATCTGTACTTTTTATCATTTTTAACTGCAATTAAGGCAAAGTTCATCTCATTGTCAAAAACTCTCCTTTTGTTCTGTGAAGAGGTAAGCCTGGGTCTATTGTGAATATATGTGTGTTTGTGTGTGTGTGTGTGGGAAACACGGACAGACATGTGCAAGCCTCCGGAGGGATTCTTTGTGAAAATGTTGTTGTGTATTTATTTTTTTATGTGTTATGACACTGTTTGGACTGTGCAACTGATTTCCATCCCCCATGAGGGTTTGGGCTTTGTCTGGCTGGATTCGAGGGCGGTAAATAAGTGGTAATGGAAGTGAATGGGAGGGATTTGGGGAGCACTCTCTGTCATCACTTTAGAAGGTTGTGACCCCTGAGCGCAGTGACACCGAGCTGCTAAATTATTCAGCCGTTGTCTCGCGCAGGGCCTCGGGAGGAGTCGAGGCTGTGATTGCTGGGAGCTGACTGACTGACATTTGCACATGAAAATCGGCTTGGTTTTCCCCTCCGAACACTGGTGCTGCTTAAGAAAAACAGCGCAAGGCCTCTGCGGGGAGACGCAGGGCAGGGTACTGTAATGACAGCACCCCCATTCAACTAACGCACCGCGCGAGGCCTGCCAATGAGAACAGCCTCATGAGATTAGCGCCAAAATCATTTAAAGGCATCTTTCCTATGGATCTGACACTGCTTAGGTCGAACAGCTATTAAACATGCAAATAGCAGCTTTTAATAATGATCATTCTGGTAAAATATCTTCATCTGCATACATACATGTGCTGGTCCTGTCCAAGAAGTGCTACAATAGCTGGCGAAAGATATCTGTTCTCAATGGCAATTGCTCAGCTGGTGGTTAAAATCTGACTTTTTTGTATTAATGTTTAAAGAATTTCTTTCATTCTTGGGCTTAGTCTTATCATCTTATGTCTTATATACCTGCATGTTATATGATAACTGTAACTGACATACAACGATATTCAAATTTTGGCCCAACAAGCTGATATTTATACACTGTTACAGCATAGACTACCTTTCAAAAGTCTGTATGATTTTTAAAAGAAATTAATACTTTTATTCAGCAAAGATGCATTAAATTGATTAAAAGTGAGACATTTATAATGTTACAAAATAAATTATGTTCTTTTAAACTTTCTATTCATCAAAGAATCCACAAAAATAGCAGCACGACTGTTTTCAACATCATTATTATAAGAAATCTGCATGTTAGAATAGTTTCTAGGATCATGTGACACAAGTCTAGTAACGACCATCAAAGGAATACATTTTTAAAACATTTTAAACTATATTGAAATATTATCTCGTAATAATATTTCACAATATTACTTTTTTTTTTTTTTTTACTGTATTTATGGTCTTAGAAAAACATATCGGTTGTAGGGATGATAAGATTCACCGATTTGTATCGATGTATCGGCATGAAAGTTTTTAAATGATGCGATGCATCGATTAAAAAAAGCGTGCATCGGCTACAAGTTGGCATTTGTATCGCGATGTATGTTTCTAACATATTTGCATCAGTAAAAACTGGTTTATTTATATATAATTATTAGTAGATGCGCTATTCTTTTATTACTTAGAAAGTGACCAATAATTTGACCAATATTTTATATGTAGATTGATTTCTTCTCTCTAAGCTGTTTCTCAAACACGTTCATATTACAACACTTCGGAGACCGAGGCCTTAGAAAACTTAAGTTAATTTATGATTTGCTGTCTGTCTGAGTCAAAGAAATAAAAGCGAACTATCTGTACCATATCGAATTGCATATAGCAACATATTTTTTTCCCCCCATTGCATCGTAATGCATTGAATCGCGTATTGTGCTGAACGGGATCGAAATTGGATCGCACAGCATCGTAATAGGGGTGAATCGTATCGCACCTCGGTAGCTGTTTCATATATAGCCTATCTTTAATGTATCGTATTGTTGGCTATGCATAGATGCGTATTACATTGGCCTCAGTTATGGAAATGCACATCCCTAATTGGTTGATTTTGGTTGTCTTTAATAAGGTAAGTAATGAATTATAAATATTTTACCAATGTAATACTGACAACAGAAAGTGTTCGAGTGCTATACTGTTGCTATGGTTACCTCCTTAATCACACTTTCTGTTTGCAAAGGTCAATTTGGCAGGAGGTGAAAATTTTGAAATTTGAAATCATATTGAAATGTTCCTTATGTAAAATAGCATCAAACTGGTCTAATACTTCATAAGATCCCCCTCAGCAGTTTGTTTTGGCATCCTTTGCAGGGGTTAAAGCTTTGATTTGGGAGGTCCTCCAATAATTTGTAGCTGTTTTATGTCAGGTTTTTGTGTTGTAGATAGAGCTGATATTTCACTCCTTCTTCAGGCTTGGGTTTATGCAGCCTGACAGATATTTGCCCATGTATGGATTGATTACCTTTGAGACAAGTCTTCGAATCCAGAGTGTCAGGGTAATGAGACCAAGTCCAATTAGTTAATCCTCTGAGCCAATAAAACCGATAGGCAGTTTGTACAGGGTGAAATGTAAGTAAGATGCTGTTATTTGTGTTTCAGCTGCTGTTGAGGGATGGCACTTATGCTATATAACTGTTTAAGATAAAGAAATCTTAAACAGTCTTTTTAAGCTACGAGAAAGGTGTTTTGTAATATTCATGGCCTTTAGATCAATCTCATCACTTTAGACTGGAGATTCAAATGATGACTTTTGCAAATAAATAACAAGCAGCCCTAACATTTGAGCGAAACGCTTTGGATTAGTCTCCGAGTCCTCTAAGAAGATGAATGTGGACTTAACGAGAGAGCAAGTCGTGCCGCTGCAGACTTTCAGCATGCTTGACCATGTCTCTCTGTTTGAGAGAGGGAAAGCAAGGGATAAGTGGACAGAGGGAGGAAGGTACAAAAGGGAAGGAGAAAGAGAGAGGGGGAGGAGGAAGGGTGTGAGAAAGACACAGAAGGGGTGGAGCGCAAGGCAGATGACAAATTGTGATTAATAAATGTGGTCCGGGACGGCAGTGTGGAACGATGCTTATTAATGGAGAGAATTAAAGTGGCTGTGCAACTCAATCTACACACTGTCACTCTGCATCAGGCACCATGATCAGAGTCTAATGAAACAGCACAACAGAAACACACACACACACACAAACATATACAGACTCACCTACCTATAACGTTTCTCATTCTCTATCAAATACACATACATACACTGCCATTTTTTTTATTTTTTTTTGGTTTCATCTTTTTTCACAGTCAAATATCTAAACACAAAGACTAGATTTTAAAAGTTCTGAAATTTGCATTAGAAGCAAAATTGCATTTTATCTAATTATCATGTCATCTTTAGTCACGATTGTTTTTATTTAGATCATTTGATTTTAAATTAGAAGCAAAATTGCATTAATTATTCAGATTTTTTAGAGAATATATCTTGAAATTTTATCTAATTTTCTTAGTTTTTTATTTATTTTGAGATTTTAAATTTACATTAGAAGCACTATTGTATAAAATATTTAGATTTTTTTCTTAAATCTTGTATCTTATTTTTTATTTAGATATTACATTTAATTTTATTTTGATAATTTAGATAATTATAATGATTTTACTGCAAAACAAAACATGAATACTTTTTTACATTACAGGC
>NC_081177.1:12922999-12962999 GCF_012432095.1 Onychostoma macrolepis
GTTAATCATTTTATATTCTTTCCGTGCCACACCTTTGTGTTGCAGCCACCACTGTTCCTATTCGTTCTTCCAGATCTTCCTGTCGCTCTCCACGCTGTCCTATCACTAGTCCCATCGCACCCTCTCATTTCTGTATGCTCCACGCTCTTCTTAGTCTCCTTGTCTCATCCATAAATTCATCTTCTGTCCTTCTCCCCACTGGCCTCATTCCTCAGTAGATATCTGTGGCTCTTTGGCTGTTCTTTTGTACCCAAACGCACATTTGCTTTCACACTTTAGCAAGTTTTTCTCTAACTTTCACGCTGGCGGGCACCATTCCACCTAAAGGAGAGGAGGACTTTCTAACGCTTGCTGCCTCCCGGCTCAGCCGCCGCAAGCGTGTCATAGGAGCGGCCGTGGGTGTGGCCATGGTTCTGATTCTCCTTGTCACCATCCCTTTACTGGTACACAACACTAAAGGAGGAGGAGCTGGCAACGCGGGAAGTCATTATGAAATGCTAGGAAGTTGTCGGATGGTTTGTGACCCCTACACCACATCTCACGGCCAGGAGCTAACGGCTGTTTCACCCGCACCTCCTGATTTTCCAAACCGGAAAGGGAAGTCTGGGTTTCGAGGAACTCCGGGAATCCCAGGACCACCTGGACCGCGAGGACCACCTGGAGAGCCTGGAAAGCCAGGTCCACAAGGGCCCCCAGGTCCTGGGCCTGGTGGTTATGTGCCGTCGTTCTACAGCCCTAAGATTGCGTTTTACGCAGGCCTGCGCAAGCAACATGAAGGCACTGATGTGCTCAAGTTTGATGATGTGGTGACCAATGTTGGCAACTACTATGAGCCCAGCACTGGAAAATTCACATGCCCTCTACCTGGTATCTACTTCTTCACATACCATGTCCTGATGAGAGGAGGAGATGGGACTAGTATGTGGGCGGACCTCAAGAAGAACGGACAGGTAAGAATTTATCATTGTTTGTGGTTGAAATGAAAAGGATAGTTCAACCAAAAAAGAAAAATTCTGTAATCATATACTCACCCTCATGTCATTCCAAACCTGTATGACTTTCTTACTTCTGCAGCACAAAATGAAGATATTTTGAAGAATGTTTCAACTGATCATTCCATACAATGGAGGTCAATGAGGTCCAAAACAACACTGAATGAACCACTCACTGACTTTTTTTCAAAATATCATCTTTATGTTCTACAGAAGAAAAAACATGCATAAAGGTTTATAATGACATTTTGGGGCTTTATTACAGACATTATGTGTGCAGTCAAATATAGGAAGTATTTCTCTTTGGCTCAGTTCACCATATTGAGCTTCACCACTAAGGTCAACTTCATTTAGAGCAGTCAGAATAGTTGGATTATGAGCTTTTTTTCTTATTAAAATTCCTATTAAATTATATAATTGATTACCATCGCACTACATAATATGGAAGCAAATTGGATGCAGATGTATTGTTTTGCAAGGCTGACCAGGAGAAGACTAAAAGGAAAATTGTGACATTAATGTCTTATCTGTGTGTCCAAGCTATCTCAGCTGCATTGCCATATGTTTTGACAATTTTATAACAACATATTTACATCTCACTCATCACCTAAAAATGTGTCATACGACTCAGCAGCCTGAGCTGTCATGGTGTGGTCTACTGCCAGTTAAATAATGAATGTACAAAAAATTAACAGTTTCTACATTCAGCCATTCATTCCCTCGACATTAATTAAATACTGAAGGCAGGAAATGAGCGAGAGATGAAAAGGTTTATCTGTAGTGTTTTTAAGTGACTGTATGACCTTTGTAGATCAAAACATTCTCTTGGACCTTTTTATTTGACAGGCAATCGTAACATATTCTTTTATGAACAGTTTTATGCAAGCACACTATAAAATGCTTATTTGTATTTCACTGTGCAATGAAAGCCTGGTGTTATGTTGTAAAAAAAAAAAAAAACGTTGGCTTAATACAGTGGACCACCTGTAAAAGTGATTAGAGTCATAGTATATTAAATTGGTCCAACCTGTACAGTTTTGTATTGTCATGCAAGTCTGCTTCCCCTGTTAAATCATTCATAACTCCTAGATTGAATCCCCTGCATGCTGTACGTGTCCCCTTCTATTGCATGTTCATTGATTGCTCATTAATTATCTTTTCGGCCCACTCAATTACGTCCATTTCGAGCACATCAGGTGGCATTGCTTTACTCCTCTGTAGGGCCTGAAATGTAATAGAGGAATGTGTGGGTTAACTGCTCACTACACCAAATGAACTGCAAATGGAATGATACTTCCCTAAGCACTTAAAATACAGTCAGCAGTCCATTTGCGACACTAGTCACAATTTTTGTAGCCTTTAAGATTTTAAAGAGTTCATTGGATGCCGATTTGTGCAGCTACCTATGGAAAGAGCATTTAAAAGTGAAAAGGATGCTAGATTTTTTGACAGATGCTGAGAGACTGGAATTCTCAGAAGTGTCATCTGAAAGCAGACAATGGTCCGTTGGGATTAGGAGGTTTATGTTAATTTGTAAAAGGTTATTTTTGAATGCTGACAAAAGGATGTTCAAACAGTCATGTCTATTGAATATTATAGGCCAGTTTCCAAAACACAGAGATCACAGAAATTCAAAGGTTTTGAAGTGGAGAATCGCCATTGTGCAGTTTTACTCAAGACTTGGCTATTCTGCAAATATACTGTACATAGGGTGTTTCTTCATCTAAAAGCACTTTTAGGTACATTTTTTATCAAAACATACTTTCTCTTTTTCTTTGTGTTTGCTTATGAAGCAGAGCTCCCTTGCAATCTAATTCGTAAAAAACAAAACAAAACAAAAAAACAGTTTCACAAACTGTTGTCATTTCAAACCTCGCTAAACCAGTAGGTGGCAACAAGTGACTTATTGAATCAAGTTCAACTGATTCCTTCAAAGACATTGATTCATTCAGAAATGAAACAAGTAACTAGCTGTACACTCTTAAAAATAACATTGTAAGTTCAAAAATTAATTAGTTCAGATTAATAAATATTTGTATTTTAAAACTTTTAAATAAAATGTTACATCAGTACTGTTTCAATGGTGTGCATATAAGGCAAAATATTTTATGTAAACTTTTACTATGTAGGCAATTTTTAGATTTGCATATTTATGTACATATTTTGAATGACATACTTCTTATTGTTTAATAGACTTGAGTACAGATCATTTTGTTAGTTGGGATTTTTGCAAATCACCGAAATAAACATTTTTCCGGAATAATAAAATATCACAATCTTTATTATTAGGAAAAAAAAAAATTTATTATTTAAAAAAGACTCAAATGCCTTTATGTATATTTTTTATTGCTTTACCCTTGGCCCAGAACCATATGAAAATCCATCCTAAAATATTGCGTTTTCGGAGCTATGACCTAAACAAAGCTTGAAATAGACATTTTTAAATCATTTTAATGTTTATATAACATTTTGGACATTGATATTTGAAAAAAGTGTGTTTTAAGGAATTTAATTTAAGTCCACATCAGTAAAAGTGACTTTTGAAGAAACACTCACAAACTGTAAAAGAACAACACCAGAATAGAAAAAAATAAGCAGTGAAATATATCATCGTTTTTATCCTTCATTTTGAAAACAACTTTTGACACAGTCATCTCGCATCTTCATTGTGGAGGCCATGTTCAATATGGCACCCCAGTGGGCGGCCCACAAGCTCAAGTGCACAAGTGAATTGTGAGACGGGCTGAGAGAAGGACGCAAGGGTAGCCATGACAGTTAAGAGTATGACAGAATCACCCAGGCTGCTTGACAGAAAGATCAGGGGAGGAAAGGAAGATAGATGGCTTAATAGAAAGCTGCAGACAGTGGGCAGAGAGACGAGACTTCTGGGAGGCTTATACGCACAGACAAATGTGAATACAGAGCCACAGACAGATGGAGAAGCGCCAAACATGTCATGGTTTGACAGGTTAACAAGGCGTCTTAAAGATAAAAAGGCCAGATCCTGACATTAGCATTTGTTTGCTAATTATGACTGTCTGTGAATGTTAGGGTGCTAATTAAGAGAAAAAAGTATCTCAGGTATCCTCTAGAGTGTGGCATGCGTGTTGCTGTACCTGGTTGCGGGCCCGTGTGACCATCTGGCTGATCATTGTCTGTGCGGTGGTTTTGACAGCTAGTGAAAGCTGGTCTCTTGATAGCGACTGGTGCGGTTGTGATGGTCTGCTCATTGTCGGACCACAGATGTGTGAGGCTAAAGTGTCCCAGGAGTGTCACTGTTGAATGGTCTGTGAGTTAGCGCCCTTTGGTACTTCCTGAACTGGAAATGATGTAGGTGGATCATCATAGAAAAGTCACAGGTCAGCAGGACTGAAAACTACAGAAACGCTGATATAATTTAAATCTTTTCTTATAGGATCAATTACAGGTAGTTTTCTTGATTTTAGAGGAAAAAAATTTAAAGAATAGAGTATATTCAATTTTCACTATGCTTCTTTAATTACTTTTTTCCTTTATATATTTTTTAAAGGTCAGAATTTGACTTTTTAACTTCCCCTTTATGTTCAATTTTTTTAAACGTGGAAAAAGAGGGACATTTTATATAAAAAGTAAATTAGAATTTGTAATTACATTGAAATAAAAATGTTAATTGACAAAGCATATAGTGTACTGTACATATAACAAAGAAATATATCTAAACATATATATATATATATATATGCATATTTGAATATAATGCATATATACATTATAACAAATATTATTTGTTATATAATTTTAAAGAAAAATTTAGGCTTTTGAACAATGTTAAATAGTTTATGATTGAAATTTGAATTCAGAAACAATCCGGTCTTTAACATAGATGATAAAATGTAGTTTGAAGAAGGTAAATTTTTCAAGATTTTTAAAACATGCCACTAATTAAAGAGTGGCCCATATTTCACTGCCTTTTAGTTTAGAATTAGTAAGTTTTTGAGTCTTAAACTGTATCTTTACATCTCAGTAACAGATGTAAAGGATTAGTGACGTGATCATAATAGTGCCATCTTCAATATTTAATGAGGTCATCTTCATTTTTCTTGTAATTAATTTGGTGTATTTCCCACTGAAGGAGATATTTTCATAATGAAATTTCATCATTGTACATTTAGCTACTGTATCACAGCATCTGGGAAATCTCCCGCAAAGAAAAGATTTTAACTTGTCATAACCCATCCTCAAAAATCCCAGTGACATTAGGGTCAAAAATCGCACATCTTTTAATAATAGCTTCTAATTTTTATGCTGTATAAGTCAGATAACCTCCACCAACTGAATAAAGATCAATGGTGAGATTTGTTAGCGTTATTGGTGGCGTTTTATTGTGCTTGTTGAATAATGGTTTGTTTGCCTTAATGCTAATGCGAGTCAAAATATGACACCGGGGTCGTATGTCATCTCTGATTTAGCATCTACATGCTTCTTCCTCATTATTAACGTACCGTGTGCTGTTAATCTTTTAATTTATGGTCCCTCATGTCGGTTCCCAAACCCTCAGTCTAAACCTCTGTTCAAAGTAGACTAATCTACACTCCGTCCGCTCTGTTGCTTAATCGTTCCACCATTTCTTTTTCTCCTTTTTCACCTGTCACACGCTCTTTTAATAGACCTCCAAAAGGTCGAGCTCTTTCACATGCTAGTGTTAAAAATGCCATCGCCTGTCTGTTAATGACCAGTACCTGCTCTAATAAATGTCTCCCGGTGCAGTGACATGTACATAGTCCGGTAGAAATATAATGAGTGTCTTTGGTCGTCTCTAATTGTGGTGATCCCTAATTGCACGGCTTCTAATTGCCAAATAGTTTTAAGGGAAATGGTATAAACTGATTAAAAATTAGTCAAATGGAATGCATAGGTGACACCCTTATTAATTTTTACATGGGATCAGTTGTTAAAGGGGTGGTTCACCTAAAAATGACAATTCTGACATTGTGTATTCACACATGTATGATGGGTGTTTTTTTGACAGTCAATGGGGACCAATTGGCCAATTGCATCTTCTTTCGTGTTATACTGGTTTTAAATAACATGAGGGTGAGTTAATGATATCAGAATTTACATTTTAGGTGAACTAACCCTTTAACCAGTTGATTATATACGTACAGCGACGTTCACAGAGCCTGTAACCGGTGTTATAGTGCACACTTGGACCATTAGTATGCAATGCCACGCTCGTACAGTATGCCAATTAAGCATAACTCTCTGAAGAAGCGAAACAAATTTTATTCTCCCTTTGAGGCAAAACAGAGCTATTCAATAAATGTTCCATTTTTTATTTTTTTTTTGCTTTAGTCTTTTCCCTCCCCTCGTGTGTGCTTGGTCCCTTAGGTAAGTTTAAGAGCTAGTTTTCCATTGTCTCCGCTCTAAGAGGTCTGTATATCACGGAGAATGAATCCTGTCAGTTTTATTACCGCTGGAACACGGCACCACTGATAAAAACAAGACTTCATATACCCTTGCATCTCACAAAATAGCCTTGCTTGATCAGTCTGTTACCCGAAGCTCCCCCTCCTATTTTCTCCTTCAACCCTCGTCTTTCTCCTCGGCTCTGGTTATGTTTAAAATGCCATCCTTCCCCTCCCTGTAATGAAAAGGCCTGGCAGAACAAGCCCCCAGCAGGCCCGAGGGTCCCTGCTTGCAGCCGGCGCTGAGATCAAGTCAGCGTGGCGTTTCACAAGTAGTCGGCTCCCATGTCAATATCCATCTCCAGTGCAGTCAACGGTAATCCTAAAATGCCTCTCTCCCTCTCCCTCCAAGACAAGCTTTCATATCACTTATATTTGATAAATGCCGGGAAGCATCTAACAAGCGCGCTTTGCGGGAGATGTCTAAACCCCGGGCGCTCAGATTCGGTGTAACTGATCCCAAAAATACAAAACGAGAATCAATGGAAGCGAAGAAAGGTCTTAAATGGTCTTCGCCGGATGTCTGCTAATTAAAGTGACCGCTCGCGTTGTCGTATCGAACACGGGGGTATGCCGGAGGGAGAGGCTGCCCCTTTGCCCACTTAGCCAAAATAATGAGGAGAATGACATACACTGTGCGTCGATAGGGAGAGGAGGCCAGGCCGTCACTGTCAGACGTGGAATGATGTGCATGCCATATTGACTTTTTTGATCTTGATGATATTTCAGTTTTCTTAATTCATTGTGGCACTGCAGTAAAAATATTTCAGTTAGGCTATGGCATACTTTGATATGTAACATAAAGAAAACGTCATTGTTGCACTGATTGGTATTCGGTCACACATACCAATGACAGCCTTACCAACTCAATATTTAGATTGGCCCTCTGTGTGGATTACTGTATCACAGAGTGTGACTGTTAATCTGGATGTGAGAGATTGTGTAGTTGTTTCTGTAGTCAGTTTTTTTATGTGTGATAATAGTTGGAAAAGGGGTTTCTCAAGGGACTGGCAACCCTACACAACTGTTTGATGCAGGCTGCACAGGGATAAGGCAAAAATGCTGTTCACATCACACATCAACACTGCGAATATCTTCAGGTGAAATAATGTGATTTTTAACACATTTAAACATTTAGAGTTTTCCATGATCGATTTTTATAAGGATATTCACACAATATCTTAATTTAATAACTGTTTGATAAAATTACAGATCTATATTATGCACAGATAAATGGCACAACAGTACTCAGAGGTTTGGTAACTTGTTTTGTATTTATTTATTTATTTATTTAAATAATTATTTTTTATTTTTGGATAATTATTATTTAAAAGAGTAATTTAAATATCAAAACGGCATTATTATTATTAGTAATAGTAGTATAGTATTTATGATGATTTGTTTAATAGATTTTATTTATTTATTATAATTCAAATAATAATAAATGTATTATTAAAAATTAAATATATTTACATATTTACATTTAAATATAAACATACATTGTATTATTATTATTATTATTACATGATTTTATTAATATATTTAATTTATTATTAGTATGGTCAATAATATTTATAATAATGACTATTTATTATTAAAACCTTCATAATGAGTATTTTTATTATTATTATTATTAATGATATTCACAGTGAGTGTTATGCTTTTTATTGTTGTAGGACAAAATAAATAGTTTAGAAATCAGTTCTACATATCAATTATTAAACACATAAAATAGCTGATGTAAATGCAATATTGGTTGATCACTACTCATTAATTTTTAAGCTGCATGTCTCTACAAGGCTTGTGAAAATGTGCAAGCGTATTCTTTTTCAAATTGCAAATGACAAATATCTATCAATGCTATGCAAAATCAATTTAAAACTGATATATCTGTCCTACAGTGCTGCATTGTAAACTTCCCTAACATCATTATACAGATTGGTATTCAATAAAGCATCTAAATGGCGGTAGTCGCCACTCAGGACATTGTGCGGATGTTGACAGTATTGTGATGGTAATGGAGTGGGGTTATTAGATTATGGATATGGGAGGAGTTTATCTCTGTCTGGGGTCAGTGTGTTTTATGTGCGCTGTGGTTGTGGGTGTTTCTCAAGGGAATAACACACCCAATAAAACAAGAGGCATTTGAGTGAGTGATGGCATGTTGTATGAGGATGTTTACTGACACCATGCATATCATTGCATTTTTTCCCTTCGATTGACTTGCTCCATATGTTTAGGAAACCTGACAGAGATTGAGTGGCTATAACACGGCTGAGTAAAATGCCTGACAATCACTGTCTGTCATCTGACACCTGTCTGCTAAAACATTAACCGTTTTTTCCATTTAGAATACTTGAGCATAGATCAGATACTAAGATATGATGTCTAAATCACATTGCAAGGATATAGAACTATAATGCGGTATATTTGTGTCTGTTTTATCACAGGTCTTGGACCTTTTTAATTGTATCTCTATGCAGGAATGTATGTCTGTCTGACCACATGACTAATCTCAATTTAAAATGTTAACAAACAAGTTTCAGATCCACTGCTGGGAGTCAATACAGCTGATCTCTCAAGCAGAATTTAAATGAGTCCGTGTCTCCAGTAAACAGTCTCATTGCGGTTTGTTTGATACGTGCGCTTGTGATTAAATTCAATAGGTCAATAAAGGAAGGGGTATAGTACAGTTTTAGTATCACCCATATAGGTCTGGCTATACGATACAGTAGATAAATAGGAGAGAGTGTGACTGCTTTCTCAGTCGAGGTGGAGGTCAGCAGGTTATCTGCAGCCCCATCCTTTAAACCCGGCCAGCCCTTGTCAGAGTATCATTTAATAATGACTCATTCCATTGCCATAGAGATGATAAAACAAGGCCTCTTTCATGTCAAGAGAGCATCTGTTGAGATATGGCTAGTGCAGTATTTTCAAACCTTTTTTAGGATTAAGTACCTCAACAGCCCCATCAGCACAACTTTATCAACGTTTACCAGAAGTGTGTTCCTTTTCAATCATTATACGTTGTTTCATGTAGCATTATTATTAATATTAATTCATATGAATAATATGTAACATTAATATATAATTCATATTAATAATTTAATCTAATAATTAATGCTTATAAAATTTATTACAAAAAAAAAAAATCATTCATAACAAAGGAACTGGAAAAACTGTGAAATTTATTACAATTCATTATTTTTGCATATTCGTTTAATTTAAAAAAATGTAATTAATACATCTGTTATTTTTTTATATAAGTTTTTTTCTATAGATTAACAAACTGTTTCCAAGCTGGAAATGGTGTTATAGTGGTTTGTGAACTTAGTTTAAAAAGCAAGCATCTGGAAAAAAATATCAAACTTTTTTTTTTTTTTTTTTTCTAAAAAATTGTGAAATCAGTTACAATTCATTATTTGTGTCTCTTAATTTAATTTAAAATTGTAATTATTATTATATTTATTATTATTTTAATAATACAACACATTAATTGTAATTATTATTCATTAGTTCATAACATGATTATTTTTCTATAGTTCTATTGTTCTAGTTTAACAAATTGAAATGGTGTAATAGTGTTTTTTTTCTTTTCCTTCAAATGAAAAAATCATAAAATGATAATGAAATCAATTATAATTCATTATTTTTGTTTATTAATTCATTCAATTTTATTTTAATTGTTAGTTATTTGTTTTATTATTATTAATATGAAAAAATGAAATTATTTATTTCTTATAATATTAAATTTATCTATTCATTTATTTTGGTTCTATAGATTTAACACATTGAAAAACATTCAAAATGTTCTTCTTTAATATGTGATAATGAAAAAGTCACTGAATGCAGTTTGTGTTTATTTATAATAAATTCCACTAGCTGAAGTTATTGCATATCATATCAAATGAACAAAATCCCAGTTTAACCATGATATCTATAATCTTTTCTCATTGCAATATTCAGATCTTGATTCTTGAATATGTATTTATATGTTTAAGTGAAAACAATTATTAGAGTGACTATTGCATGATAAGGTGGTGATAAATTTTAAAAGCTCCAGCTGTCACACTTCACGATATCGTGCTTTAGCTATGTTTTGCTGTTTGGTCTAATGGTTATTACTAAACGATTATGAGTACTTATGAATGGATCATGTACATTTCAGTATCATTCAAGTATGCTGGAATATTGAGAATCTAATCTGTGAATTGTGGCGATCTGCTCTGTGTCCTTCCTCTAACCGTGGCTCCATTTCTCCCGTGTGTGACAGGTGAGGGCCAGCGCTATTGCCCAGGACGCTGATCAGAATTATGACTACGCCTCCAACAGTGTGATCCTGCATTTAGACGTGGGAGATGAGGTTTGTGTGCAGCTGGACGGAGGGAAAGTCCACGGAGGAAACACCAACAAATACAGCACGTTCTCTGGCTTCCTCATCTATGCTGACTGACTTGCTCTACACACTCAGATGTACTGTGTATGAACACACACACTCGAACACGCACTCATACAGTTACGTACACACACCGAACAGGCTTGAAAGAAATGGACGTGGTTTATACAGAGCAGAAGGGCTTCACAGACATAACAGCAACCAATTCCTTTCATAAAGCCAGAGGACTTCCGACACACTGTTTGTATGTGTGTAAATTATAACTATCTTACATTATACACTACTCCCAAACTTAAATTAAAATGCATATAAATATATGTCTATATCTATCCTGGACAGCGACACGCTCATATTTTCATGTGTACTTATTAGTGTACTTGTCTCCATTTTGTGTGTCAATCAAAACCAGAGATTCAGACTCACTAGTCAACATGCTTTGTGGTGAACCGAGCTGCATTTACACATGGCTGGACTTGAAAGAAAATCAGTGCGTAAATGTGCTTTTCACTCACTAGACGAAGCCGTAGCGCGATATGGGCACGTATATATGCGTGCGCACATGTCGCAGGGCTAGTGATTAATCTAAGTCTTCTCGTTCAATTCATTTGACTTAAAGTGACTGCTTTGGTTGTCTGTGTGGAATTGGAAATATGGCTAATGTGCATGGACACACAAGAGTATAATAGCACACACACAATGGCTCGCTACAACAAAACAGATAGATTTCCAATCAGTCTAACTAATCTGGGCTGGACTGGAACATTAATATATTGATTTAGGCTGATAAGACTCTTCAATATTCAAATTTAAACCAGTACAATGTTTTAATCACACAAATAAATGAAATTATAAGGACTTTTTAAAAGGTAGGATGTTGTCCCCTTGTGTAAGTCTAATAAAAGATGTAAAACAATGTAAAACGTTGAAATCAAAATGAAAATGTTACACTCTTGACAAGAAAGTATACATTTTATATCATATCAGCATTATGTTACATAATTATTTATACAGAAATTGTAGATTTATTGTTTAGGAGAAAATAGGTGAGCAAAATTGTAAAAAATAAAATAAATACATGCTTTTTTTTTTTGTCTTTAAAAGAGTATATATTTAAAATTTAACATTTCTACAACACATTTAAGAAAAGGAACATGGTGGTCAATACACTTTCACAGTGGTCAATGAGTTTGCATGTATTATATTTTAAAATATGTTTATAGAAGTTACAAATTTATAAATCAGACTCAATACCTTTTCCTCTGATATCAAGCCCAGTAAGGTTGAAATCTCATAAAATAAATAAGGCCAAACGTTTGAATGATAAATCTGAAAAAATTGCATCCCTAAACATTTGAAATTTACTGGACTTTTAGTACAGATTCATAACCTTGTATTGATACCTTTTTACAGAAATACAGTATGAAGGAGTTGTTGATCTAAGTCAAGCCATGTGCAAATACACTGAAACAAATATACACATAACATGTCAAAACATCAAAAGCATTCATAAACAATTCAATAATAAATAATATTCAAATAACTCTGCCTCATTTTTATGTAACATTTGTACAGCTGACTATACAAAACTTTGCATGTTAGGTGGTTTGAAATCAATGCAAACATTTTCCACTTTTGTTATAAAATTATTTATACAGAGACTGCAGATTTATTTTCAATGAAAAAGTAGGCAAGTAAAATTCTATTTTATATATAAAGCGCAACATTGCATTTAAGAGAAGGAACATTGTGGTCAATACACTTACACAGTGATCAATATTATGTTTTCAAATAAGTATTCATAGAAGTTTATATATTAAAAATCAAGCTCTATATATTTTCCTGTGATACCAAGCCCAGTAAGGTTGCTATTTTAGGACAAATCCTAAATAATAAAAAGGTTAAATGTTTGAAATGATTGAATGATAAATCTGACAATAATGTTTCCTTAATCATTTTAAATGCAAACTAAATTTAAACTTTAAATTGTAATTTAACTGAACTTAACATTTTAGTACAGATTCATAAGCTGTATTGAAAAACCTTTATTGATACAAGTCAAGCCATGTGCAAATAAAGTGATACAAATAACATCAAAACCATTCCCTATTCATAAATGGTTCAATAATAAATAATATTCAAATATTTCTCCCTCATTTTTATACATTTGTACAGCTGACTATACAAAAACCTTGCAACATGTACACTAAAAATAACATTATATATAAATATAGCAAACATTATTTTTGTCATGCATGTTCTCTACTATGAACATTTAAGAACATTTTTTTTTACCAGACAGGATTTCTAATGAAAATTCAGTGCCTTGGAGAGAGCGAGAAAAGAAAAGAAAAACAAGCGAAACAAGAACAACGACATGAACAATAGGATTCTACCTGTGCATGTCAGGGTTTAAAACGAAGAGAGAATCCTTTAATTAAAAGCGAGAGGTAATGACATTCCGGCCTTAAGGCTTTGGTGAATCTGCAGCCTGTGGGAATATGTGGGGGATCTCAGCGTGTCCGTGGCCAGCCTCCTCGCGCTCTCCTGCCAGATTCCAGTTGAAAGTTAATTGGACGGGGAGAGGTCTGAGGCGGCCTGCGCTGAGGCCCATTAGTGATTCCCCTGTCGAATGCACAGCCACGAGGATCACAGACTCACAAATAGGCAGATTAAAATAATCAATACACTTCACTTGCCTCCAACACATTCGCACAAGTGCGCGCAGAAACAGACCTGCATGCACATCCACACACATTCGTACAAAATGAATTCAGTAATTAGTGGAGGACCTATTCACCGCTGGTGTATGATACTTGGCTCTCTGGCTCTCGCTCGGAGAGTGTATGTGCCATCTAATGAGGGGGGAATAGTTCTGACTGCTGCCGAGCGGAGAGAGAGAAAAGGTCAGTGAGCTGTTGATGGGCTCCCCTCGGCACACAATGCATCATGGAGTATTTCAGCGCACCCAAACAAACCCTCAGATTACTTCTTATGTGATGTTCTTTTACCTATATAAAAAATGACTTTTTTCAATAGAGATATGTGATCAGATATAGAGATATATATAGACAGACTCTCGCAAAGCCTGTGCGAACGTCATTTTACAAATAAATATAGGGTCATTAGAATACAGCATTAAAAATGACAAATTTAAAAAAAATTATTGTTATACTAAAAAAAATATTTTCCATTTTAAGATCTAATTTATTTCTGTGATGGCAAAGCTGAATTTTCAGCATCAAGTGTGACATGATCCATCAGAAATCATTGTAATATGATAATTTAGTGATCAAGAAACATTTTTTTATTGCTATCAATATTGAAAACAGTTGTGCTGCTTAATATTTTTATGGAAACAGTGATATGTTTATTCAGGATTTTTTGATGAACAAAGTTCATAAGAACAGCATTTGTTTTAATAAAAAAGTATTAATATAGCAAATAATAATGTATTAACAGTCTTAGATATGCATGTATGCATATATACAGTCATGGCCAAAAATATCGGCACCCTTGGTAAATATGATCAAAGAAGGCTGTGAAAATTAATCTGCATTGTTAATCCTTTTGATCTTTTATTTAAAAAGATTCACAAAAATCTGACCTTTCATTGGATAAGAATTTAAAATGGGGGGAAATATCATTATGAAATAAATGTTTTTCTCAAATACACGTTGGACACAATTATTGGCACCCCTAGAAATTTTTATGAGTAAAATATCTCTGAAGTATATTCCCATTCATATTCACAATTTTGAGTACTTCAGAGTGATTATGAACATGAAATTATCCAGCCATGGCTTCCTGTTTCACAGAAATATAAATAGGAGGGAAACAAAGCCCAAATTCCCTTAATCATCCATCACAATGAGAAAAACCAAAGAATATATTTCTGATGTGCAGCAAAAGATAATTGAGCTTTACAAATTAGTGAAGTGGCTTCAAGAAAAGAGGTAGAGCAGTGAAAATTCCCATTTCCACCATCAGGGCAATAATTAATTTCCAATCAACATAAAATGTTACGAAACTGCCTGGAAGAGGACGTGTGTCTATATCGTCCTAATGCACGGTGAGAAGGAGAGTTTGAGTGGCTAAAGACTCTCCAAGGACCACAGCTGGAGAATTGCAGAAAATAGTTGACTCTCGGGGTCAGAAAACCTTAAAAAAAAAAAAAAAAAAAAAAATGTCAAACAGCACCTACATCACCACATGTTGTTTGGAAGGGTTTCAAGAAAAATTCTCCTCGCTCATCCAAAAACAAACTCCAGTATATTCAGTTATCAGACACGACTGGTACTTCAAATGGGACTGGCTTCTATGGTCAGATGTAACTAAAAAAATTAGCTCTTTAGCAGCAAACACTCAAGATGGGTTTGGTGAACACAGGAATAAAAAGTACCCCATGTGTACAATGAAATATACTGCTGTATTTTTGTTGTTGTGGGCCTATATTTCTGCTGGAGGTCCTGGACATCTTGTTTAGACACATGGCATCATAGATTCTATCAAATACCAACAGATAAAAAAATCAATAAGTGACTGACTCTGTTAGAAATCTTATAATGGGCCATGTTTGGATCTTCCAACCGGACAATAATCCAAACACAAACCTCAAAAACAACACAAAAATGGGTCACTGAGCACAAAACCAAGCTTCTGCTGGCCATTCCAGTCCTCTGACCTGGGGCCTCATTTATAAAATGTTGCGCAGAAACCGTCCTAAATTTGATCTTATGATCGTTTCTCAGAAATGCCTACGTGCGATTCATAGAATGAACGTACGAATAGAAAACGAGCGTACGCGCCTCTTTCAGATGTGAAATCTATGAATTGCAAATTATCTTGAACTTGCGCGCAATTGAATGGTTTCAGCTCTCTGCCTTGTAAACGACTCCTAATTAATATCATTAACATATAAAATATTACCAATCATCATAATTTAGAACAGCGACCTGCAAGAACAGCTTACATTTGAAAAATTCTGCATTAGCCTACTCCGACAATAAAAAGTGCGTACGTCTGCTCGGACCCTGGCGTGACGCTAAGCACTTCTCCACGTCAAAGACCGTTTTTATAAATATGAGCGTTGGCGTGGATTTAAGCGTACGCACACTCTAAGATCAAATCTGCGTACGCACGCTTTATAAATGAGGCCCCTGAGCCCTATAGAAAATGAGTGGTGAACTGAAGAGAAGAAGCACCAACATGGAGCTGGGAATCTAAAGGGTCTGGAGTGATTCTGGATGAAGGAATGGTGTCTGATCTCTTGTCAGGTGTTCTCTAACCTCATCAGGCATTATAGGAGAAAATGTAGAGCTGTTAAACTGGCAAATGGAGGTTTCAAAAAGTATTGAATAAAAGGGTTCCCTTAATTGTGGCCAATGTGTATTAGAGAAAAAACATTTCATAATGATATTTCCCCCCCATTTTAAAATCTTATCCAATGAAAGGTTAGATTTGTGAATTTTTTTTAATAAAAGATCAAAACTATTAACAACACAATTTTCACAGCCACCTTTGATCATATTTACCAAGGGTGCCGATATTTTTGGCCATGACTGTAGATGGATAGATGTTTATTGTATTAATGTAAAATTATTTCTGTTATACTTCAAATTTCCATTGAGAAAAAAAAAAAAAAAAACGCTATACATTATCAGATGAAAATGGTAAAACAGGTTTGTAAAACCCACTATGCCCGTCTGCCTGAGATTTGCCCTTATAAGCAATTGAGACAAATTAGTCCCAAAGACACTAAACATCTTAGTGCCAACATTTACCTTTAATTTAAATCACTGACCTGAAACCAAATAGTGATCATTTGAATTGCATTAGTCTAACTGCAAAAGAAGTTCAGCAATTTGCTCTAATTTCACTTCAGACAGCTTGGTTTTTACAATTAACTACAATCAATTAAAGAAACTGGGGTGGGGAGTTCAGCTTTTAACAAGTGTAAAAACACTGCCATCTATCTGCAAACAGGAGAGAGGCAAGTTCAACTGGACTCGAAGCTCATGTTCCTTAAATTTACAACTACAACTATTTTTTTTTTACACTTTCTAAAACAAGACTCTTGAAGTATCTGAAATAAAGACAAACAAATAGTTTCTGTTTAAAATGTACTTTATTGGACAGTGAGAACATTCCAAATTGATTAAAATGTTATTGCATTTTCGATCCATAATTTCTCAATTTGAAAAAGGTAACTTATTCTGAAAAGGCCAAAAATAAAAGTTTGGCCAGACACGACATTTCTACTACAGCACAGTCCAGCAGAGATGCCTGAGGATACACTGGATATTGCATACACACCGCTAACGTGCTGTATTGAGAGGTTTTTATTGCAGACCAGTCAGCACACAAGAGATCTTTTTCATATCGCTATATGGTTTGAATACCACAGGACAGGAGGTGGACCTCTTGGGGAGTCAAATGGGAACTTAAAGAAGATAAAGGCACTTCTAATAATAATAATACCCAAATGAGTGCAAACACAAGTGAAGGGCTGGAGCCATTAAGCAAATGAAGGTGACGGAATGAATAGGAAGGAAAAAAAAGAAAAAAAAAAAAAGAAAAAGATATTACATAGAGAATAAGACAAACAAATGAGTTGTGGTCTTTATCTTCAACCGCTCATGACCATGCGGACGAGTTCTGTAGAAAAATAAAAAAATAAAACAGTTAGTTTCCAATTTGTGTCAAAAAGGGGATCGACCCCAACTACAGCATGCAGCGTCAAAAAATAAATACATTATAAAAATAAATACATTTCTACTGCCAAAATCCAAATTCTTTTAAAACGAGGATGTTTATAAATAATAAAAATATAAATAAAATATATACAAGTTATTATTTTATAATAAAATAGACAAATGCTCTTCACACAACCTCATCAACCCTTCAAAAATGGCATTTTAGCCTGCAACATTTGCTGTAGTTGGAAGCCATTCCCCAGTTCTACTCGTTCATAAGTGTTGAGAAACAGGGTGAGAGCAAGATCATGGCTAGCTCCTACTAAACCACAGCTCAAAGACTTAACCAGGTCTAGGATTCAAGAAAATGTTAAAGAAGCTCCTTCTGGTTTTCCTCTACAGGGCAAGAGTGGAAACGGTTTTATAGCACAGCTACAGTAATGAGAGATCGTAGAGTTGAGCTATGGATCAGCCTCCATCAGGAAAAGGGAGAGAAAGATCAGCAAAAACAGCCAAATCACTGCAATTTGATTGGTTAGTTAATAATGAAAGCAACCGCACTGCTTGGTGAGCATAGGGAGGGAGTGTGCCGATATTGGAAGACAAATCTTAAGACTGCTTTTAAAAGCAATACACCCTGTTATGCTATATCCCTTGACATGCGCTCAAGTCTGAAGCAATGCAGTCGCCCTTTGCCTCTGAGAGCCATCGCAGGGACGGCCACATGCAGAGAGCATGCTGCAACCAGGGGCCAAAGGAAAGGCTGCTGCAGAGATAGGTAAGAGTCCAACCATGTGTCAAAACCTTCAAACTACATCCAACCAGGCTCTCTAGCTCTAGATGTCACATGAGGCACAGCTGCCCTGTGAATGACTAGATTTCGTTGAAAGAGACAAAGTGATAAGGTGTAGACTATGCAATCATGTGCATCTGAGAGCTTTAAAGAAAAAGCCAGGATGGATTGTTGCTTCACGTGTTATAAATGTTGAGGGCAGGAGGTGGACGTATACCCGAGACATCTCTCAGCCAGACATGATGTGGCGAACGAAGGCTGTGGAAGATCAATTACAGTTACGGCATGCTTTCAAGATCCGATTGTCGCAAAAAGAACTTAATGCTTACAACATTTTTTCCATTGTGGTGCATAAACATAATACATCCATTCAATCCCCAGCACAAAGTTGTATTTTGTATTAATATGTACCGTTTTTAACTTAACATTCTACAGACAAAAACTAGGCTCATAGAAACGCAAGTGTTCTTATGATAAACCTATATGCATAATAATCAAACTCAATTGTTTACCTTCGTAATTGATGCAACCGTTAGCATCTTCGTGTCCAGCTAGAAGCGTTTCTACCTCCTCTTCGGTCATCTTCTCTCCTATAAAATAAGTAAACCCATGCATAAATGTTTTGCAAATAGAGCACTATATACATATACACCATATTTGAAATGTTCACCGTTTCTACAATCATTGGCCTAGATGTGGAGGAGTGGGCTATAAATATCTCCTCAGGAGACCAGGCCGGCTTACCCAGTGTGGTGAGAACATGGCGGAGCTCAGCACCCATGACTGTGCCGTTGCCTTCCTTGTCAAATACTCTAAGCCCCTCCACAAAGTCCTCAAACGTGCCCTGGTCTTTGTTCTTGGCGATGGCCTGGAGCATGGGCAGGAACTGTTCAAAGTCCAGCATTTTATGGTTCATTTCTGACAAAGACAAAGAAGTCTTTAATCAGACAAGATAGCATTTATGTCTATATTATACAGGAAGAGAGAACTACTATAATTATCATAGTTGATCAAGGTATTACTACCCGTGTCCAAATACAGGGCTCAACAATAATGATGGGCTAGTGCGAAAGAGTTTTGGGTCAGTTGAGATAACAGCACAGTGCTGTTGTCACTATATGTTTTTATATAAACTTTACACCTTTTTCAATAGTTCAGCATTTCGCTTTACAAAACCTTAATTGATGGACTGGAGTCATGCAGATTATTGTGATGTTTTTATCAGCTGTTTGGACTCTCATTCTGACGGCACCCATTCACTGCAGAGGATTCATTGGCGAGTAAGGGATGTATTGATAAATTCTCCTAATCTTTTCCAATGAATCTTCAACGGGCTAATAGTTGAGTAAATATAGCAAAATTTCATTTTTGGGTGAACTGCATGACTATTATGTTATGATTCATTTGAAATTTTTGTAACAAATCCTGTTGGTGCTGTTGTTAAAATAGTGAGCATATAGTTTTAATGGTGTTAAATAGTCTAAACAAATTATTAATATTTTGCACCATAAGCCATAACTGAAAATAAACCAACAAAGAAATGTTATATTAATTAAATGGTATAAAGCTTTTTTGATAAAGAAACCCTTTTTTTTTTTTTTTTTTTTAAGTCTAATCATTTTAATACATTAATATATGCTGCCAAATAGAAACTTGTCGTGAGGTCAGTAAAAATATTGGCAGGGCAAGCACAAATCTGAACAACCAGCTAAGCAGCTAAAAATCTGTACTGTTGAGCCCTGAAATATCTTATCTTGTTTTTAATCTGTATTTACAGAATAAGATATGATATTAAGGCAATGATTATACAGGTCAGCCATTATCCATAGTGTCTTGTCCTACCTTCTGCCTTCGGGTTGCCCAGGACTTTGAGCACCTCGGCATTGACGGGATTTTGGCCCAGCGCGCGCATCACATCCCCACACTGACTGTAGGTGATCTTCCCATCTCCCGTCCGGTCAAACAGGAGGAAGGCTTCTTTAAATTCTGCACAGATTATTAAAAAAAAATTGAAAAAATCCTGGGAAACAGACAGAGGACATGAAAAGAGAAGGGCAAAATACATGCATGATAAAAAACAAAACAAAAAAAAGAGAAACTGAAATGAACAAGGATGACAAATAAGGATGGTTGATTTTAGTAAACAAGAAAAATAGGACAATATATATTATGCCTTTCATTGTAAAGATGTAATGACAGGCCATTCCTTTAAAGAGTCTGACTTAATTTAAAGAGCCCAGTGGATCAGCACAAAGAGAAATACTGCACCAGCCATCAATATTAATGCCACTCTAGGCTATTTTCTGCGGTCTCCATTCAGGTTAGATGAGGCAAGTTAAATGACCACAGAAATCTTATCCATCCACCTTAAGTCATTATATACCTCAGTACTCCGAGACCTTTTGATCAAGTTAAAAAGCTAGTGAAATATTCAAACACAGCAAATAGCCATTTAAGCAGAACTTCAGGCAAACTTACTGGCACCAAACTACACTATTATTTAGTGAACCATCTACAAATACTTGATTCTACTTATCTTATTATTTGCATATTAAATTTACTAATAACAGCAAAGTATGAAAAAACCTGAATGAATGATATATATATATATATATATATATATATATATATATATACACACACACACACATACATATATATACATATATGTGTGTGTGCAATATACATATACATATGTATGTGGGTGTAAAACATTAAAATTAAATGTATTCATGTTTCCTGAATTTAATTGATCAGACATTGTTTTTACATATAATTAAAACTATAAAAAAAAATTACAACAGAAAATACAGAATTTGGGAAAAAACTAAAATGGTTTCCATATATTCCATTTATATTATTATTATTTTTTTAAATAATCTTAAAACATAACCCTAAGCTTCCATTATTGAGTGTTTAAACTGTTAAACTGCATGTGGTTATAAATAAACGATTCTTTTGACTCCAAGCCAGAGTTTGCCGAAAGAACTGAATGTTATCCGTTAGGACAGGCCCTTCCAAAAAAACTCCCATCGCTGTAATGCTTTTCCTGCTCACTGGAATGTGGCTGTTCCCTTGCATGCCTTAAATTGAGCCTTTAACCATATATGGTATGAGAGGAAAACGGGAGAGTGAGCAGTATTATGTCAACCTCCTTTGCTTAAACAAACAAGAGCAAAGATGAACCTAAATGGCCATTTACCAAAGAAAGCTTGTGTGACTGGTAGTAACACAGATTATAACGCCAATATTCTAGTTTCAGAGCTGATATTTAGATGTTTAACACGGCAAGACTTCGCACTCTTTTGTTAGCAGTTTCAACACTTCCTGACTCAGACACACCCTCTACAGATATGACTGTCCATGCTACAGAAGAAACATTAGCTGATAGGCCTACACTACAAAAAATGCATTTCTACTTTTCAAACAAACCAAATTATGATTCTTACGGTTCATTTATGTTAGTTACTGAATGCACTTCAAAATGAAGGAGGCAGGTGAGGTGCTGTCAGACACACAAACAGCAGCTTGTTGTCCTTAACACCATGCAAACTAAATCACATCAGAACAGAAAAGTTTTCAATGCACTTACCGTGTATTTGCTCCAGGTTAAACTCAATCTGGAGGTGACATACAACAGTGACAAAGGAAAACAATACAAAGGTAAGGAAAGAAAGCAGGAGGAATGCAGGGGCAGAGGAACAGATGAGCAGAATAACATGGACGGGATGATGAAAGCAGGCAGTCTTGCAAGAAACACAGGGAAATGTAACATACAGAGTAACAGAAACAGTAACATGCATCTGGACTAGACACAAACTCACCAAGAATCTGGTCCTCGCTGAAGTCAGACTGTTTGAGACAGAGCGACATTCAATGAATATGAAATGATGCACAATAGCAAAGCTGTGAATCAGATGGGATTTCTAATAACAACACATCTATGGTTCATACAATTCGTCTGTGTAAGTATTTTAGGCCGCACGAAAAAGTTAGATAAGTTTTCGATCCTTGGCTAAAACTGACCAGCTAATACCGTCCGCTAACTCACAGCCGTGCTACCGGGTGACGGATAGGCTAAAACACAATCTTTTAATGAATGTAAGTTAGCTATCATAGTCTTGGGTCTCTGTAAAAGAATTTCATGAACAATTTACAAAGGTTTAGTCACTTTCTTGCGTGCGAAAAGGCGTAAAACTCGGTTAGCTAGCATGAAATAGGCTAACGACAGATTCTTAGCGCTACGCGTGTATATAGTTACCAGACCATACACTTAGTAATGTTTAACGTTATTTAGAAAAGTTCTACTGAAACCTATTTTTAAATTAAACGTTTCTCAATATGCCTACCATCTCTGCAGTGGCTTGTTTTCCGGGTGTGTGTGTTGCGGCGGGAGTGTGAGATGACTCGCGCTGGAGCTACTGAGTTATGAAGGGTGGCGATATCCGATTCGTGAACGAATCATTTATCTGAGTCGAATCTTTTCAGAGAATTAGCTGAACCGGCTTACTAATATGAATCAACGATTCGTTCGCGGTTGTGGGGTCAACCGAGACTGTATTTATCGTATTTTACGTGTCTAACTCTTAATGATCCATAAACCCATGAATATAGTAGGAGCATTTGGACAATATCGATTTACGGTATTTTAAGATATTCTGTAGTATAGCCTAAGTGACATTAGGTTGATTCATGGCTGCAACAAACTGAACTGGGATGCATTAAATTACAGAATTAATTTATAAAATAGTTATATTAATAATTAAGTAGGCCTATTAATAATGTTAAATGGAATGTGGAATGTGATATTAAATGGAATGTGGAACCGCGGGATACGTCATGACGTAAAGAATAACCGAATCACTTTTTAAAAAAGATTCTTTAAAACGAACTGTTCGAATGAACCGATTCGCGAGAATGATTCGGACTTCCCTTCACGACGAGTGGAGTATTCTCATTACACACAAAGAGTGACATAAGTGCACAGAGACACTCCCAGCGCAGATCACTATAACATAATGATTGACTTCACATAATTGGCAAAGCGTGTGAATTCAATGCTGATGATTTGAAAGTTTGCAAAGCCATGCGATTAAGCATTTGTTTGTAAGGTCCAATTGTGTCCTTCAATGCTGCATTCCTAAACACATGGAGGTGTAGGCTCTATATTCAAATAAAGATAGGCTCTGTGAATTGTAGAAATAACAAATAAAATGTCGATTGACAATTCATCAAATACAGGATATATAGTATACATGTTAAATCCCCTTACAAAACCCATTGTTTTTATGCTTATCGTCAATATATGATCAATTATGAATGGATTGCTCTGTTGGTTTCAACCTAGATTTGAGAATAAGCTATATAACAAAGAAGAATATTAATTATTTAGTACATTTAAGTAAAATTGAAGGTGACAGTAATGCACCTCAGGGACCCTATAGTGTGGACCAGCTACATCAGTGCCCCATTTCTCAATCCTGATATAGCTCTAGTATTCTCTTAAGATTTGAGGTCTGGGTTGACACAGTTTTCCATGTGCAATGCTGAGGTAATCAGAAGCTGCATAAAAAGAGATTATGCTGATGTTTTATTCACAACTAGCTAATATTAAATTCAGATCTGATACTTGTGTTGCTGTGTGTCAGTATGTTGCCATACAGAAAATATGAAATTCTATTCTTGATAAGTCCACATTAAGTTATTCATATGAATGTTTTTGGTCCATTTTGATCCACTTTCTATTCCTGCTACATTTCCCGTTGCTATTTTAGTGATGCATAGAAGAGCTGTTGCCATAGTAATGAAGAATAAGCAATTCTAAACGCTCTGTTGCAGGACCGTCACTTACCTCTAATGTGCTGGGGTCAAAGGGGGAATCAGAGGGGCGCAGCATCCGCGGTTTCAACTCAGGAGCTGGTTTCGGGGGTGAAGGTGTTGTGGCAGGGCAAGGAAATGGTGGTCCATGCCTTGGTAACGTTCCCCCTGATGGAGACTTTTTAATTGACGGTTCTCGTTTTGGTGCCATCTTTAGACCTTGAAATGTGTCCTTCCTCCCTGTCCACTGCTTTGCAAAAAATCAAGGAAAAAGCTCTGTCAGATGAATTGCATGTGTGTCCTGTGATAGTAGAAAAAGAGAGAGGAATGAACAGGAGAAGCAAGGAGGTAGCAGGAATAATCTAGGATGAATTCATGCAGTGGATGTGCATGCAGTGAGAGTGGAAGAGAGTGTGCGTAGGAGTGCTGTCTCACTGAGTCTGTTTCACTCTCGCCGCTTGTATTTATATGTAGGTCAGAATCGTGTTCATTTGTGGGTGTTAGGGTGTTTGTGTCACTGACAGACAGCAGTATCAGTATAAAAGAACCACGTCAAGACCTCTGTTTGTGTGTGTTTGTGGAAGAGCTAGATCTGCTATACAGTTATTTATAGGTATTTCTATTTTTATTCTCTTCCTTTCATCTCTGGGAAATATTTCTCTCATACTCAGTCTCTTAGTAATTGCATGCTTCCTCAATGTCTCCTTGTTCTGATTCTGTTATTATTATTATTTTAAATTGTATAGTTTTTCCCCCCACAATATTTAGATGTCTTGGTTTTGCTCAGGTATTAACTGGATGATTTAGTCTATGAGTCTATGCTTAATATTTAGAGGTATTGTGTATGTGTTTTATAATGAGTATTTATGAAGTACATTATAAGGGTAAATGCAGCTTTATAAATGTAGCTGGGCAAAAGTATAATGATATCCACTTCTAATTAACAAGTTTGTCTTTACCAGAAATTCCATTGAAGCCAATTCTTAGTGCTATTCATAATACAGATACCTTCCAGAGAATTGTGTTGAGCCCTTTTGGGATGAATTACTATTTTGGGGTGTCTGGGTCATGAGTTCACAATAAAATCACTAAATAGAAATGAGTTTTCTATGCACAGTATTACTATTAACCAATCAGCACATGTTTAGGGCGTGATAGCACAGTAGTGCAAGTAGTGCTTGTCTATAACCACTAGATGTCAGTATTGCCTAAAATAAAACCTTAACCAGACCACCAAAACGAAATAAATGAGACTTCATAGGCTAAATAAGACTATTTTGGTTCAACCTCTATCAATGCTGAATTAGCTTATTCAAACTGAATATTGTAATTTCTGATTTGTGTTCAAATTAAGCGAGTAAACATGGTCTAAATAACCTGTTTCAGTATCATTCAATCATATTTGTCAAGATGTCACTAAAATATGCATATTTTAAACCAACTAATAATACAGCATGTAATATGTAAACAAACTTTTTAAATGGAATCTAAAATATCTGTTTTATTGACAACACATCTCTTCTAACACGTCCAGATAGATTCAGTGCACTTGGTATTTTTGCGAATAATCAATGTTCCCCGCCCTTTAATAGATTTTACGTACAATCCATCGCGCGCTCAATGGGCCTTGAAATCACCGTTTATGTGTCTCGAGCATCACAACAATGGTGACACAGGACCCCCACCGCGCGACCAACGGCACACTGAATTAATTAAATAATGCACATTTTGGATATTATTACAAATGCTCGCCAGACCTGTTTAATTTAAATGTCTATGAAGTATTTTTTTGTAACAAGTGCTGACCTCGCGTGTTTTCTCAGTGAAGACGTAGCCGTTAACAAAGCGAGTCTGCCGAGTGAACATCAAGTCTTACAACCGACTAAAGAGATTAATTTTTGGGCCTCACGTTTCTCTTAATCTCTGTTTGTACAATAATCTAAGCAACAACCAGTCCAGTATGTTAAAATGTCCTAAATCTTCTGCTTAGATATTTTTGATGTTGTTTATTTTCCGTTGGACTTACACAAAAGTTTCTGTAGTATGACATCAAAGTCATTTGACCAACTTTTGGTGAAAGGTCTCCAGAACATCTGCTTTTTTTTTTTTTTTTTTACACAAGCCCAGAATTGATCATTCTGGTGGCTGATTTTTCCAATTGGAAAAGTAAACTTTCTATTTTGCCTTCCTCTTTTCAGGCCTTTGATGAAAAGAAATTGAATTATGCTGAAATAGGCAAAGGGAATCAATTGTTCCTCAGAGGTTCCCCCAGAATGTGTAATAGAATTATAGCAACTGCCCCACCTAATGTCTCACAGAATCCCCGGACCATGCCAAATCATCAAACCACCTGATTTATTTTTAATGGCATTACACCCCTTACTCTGTAGTGTCATGGTAATATCTGTGGCTCCTCCAGCTGCCTCTATATCACATTAGCCAAGCTTAATATTGACTGTGTAGGGCTCGCGAAACAATAAGCCTAGAAGACAGGCAGCTTAGAGGCAGACAGCCAATCGGAAAGCCTTGCAGTTGGCTGGAGGGGTGTTAACTAAAGCACTGAAGTTGCTTTTGCCCTGGAGGAGCAGTTCAATCAATGGGATGCTTAACGCAGGGGTACCCACATGGACCTATGGCTTTCAGATCCAGGCATCCCGCAACAAGTCCGAGCTGACGAGAAACCATGAAACCTGATGCAACTTGATTCCTTTTATTTTGTCTCTCTGTCTTTCATGCAGCAAACAAACAATCACTTCTCGTCTCATTTAATCAGAAGCCGTAGTGTTTTCCAGCTGGCATCTGTTTTTCTGCATCAAAACGTCTGTATAAGTGGAAAAATGCTTCAAAACTAATACGTTGGGCTGATTTAAATATCGGCTCATTGGCATTGCACCAATGCATATTGCATTTTGTCTTGAAGCTGAGAAAATAGCTGCATTTGAGGATATTCAGAATTATTTTTATTTTATTTGTGTTAATATTTTATAAAAATTAAATCAAACCACTTATCACCCTTGTGTGTTTGTCATATTGCCGTAAACCACTTTGGGAATCAGACTATTCCACTTGTGGGCTACATGCACCTGATCACACACAATCTGTGGCCCCCTGCCAAACACTCCGAAATCTTTTAATTTGTTGAAATGAAACCCTGCAAATCTGCGCACTCATGTCATTAATTACGAAACGCCAATTGCAGTTGGTTTTATGACACTTATGAATCTTCTAATGATTGTGTTTGTTGGAGAAGCTAGAAGAAGGAATGGGCAAAATCTGCCTATTGTGTTTGGGCATACTGATTATGGCCTTTGATTAGTGCATGGGTGCAATCTATTCAACTTCTCTCACTCCCTCCCATCCTCCCCTCCCTCTATCCTTCCCAGCTACAGCCCCTTGGGGTATGCCCACGTCCCAAAGGACAGCCAGCAAAGCAGATGGAACCCCCCTCCCCCTCTCCCTCGTCTCTCACAGCTCACCCCAACAGGGTTGGGGTTCAGGAAAAGGGTGGTCTGCGATTGGATGAGCACTTCATTTTATAAAATGTGGTTTGAGAGGAATTCTCTGACCACCTTAATTGAAACTATAAGTGATTGTATTCGGCTCATTCGAATGGTTCAATTATCCTCCTTTGGCTCTAATAGCCAGTATGACCCTCAAAATTCCCCAACAGAATGGAATTTGCGCGACTTCCAAGCAATCGCTAGAAAAATTGCAAGAGGTGTTGCGTGGACACTCTCCAGCCATCATATCAATAGCAGAGCAGTCTAGAGAGGGGTTGCAGGTGGCATATTGTGCAAATGGGCAATTTTACGCTTCCAATTATGCAATGGGCACTTGATATAATATGGGATTGATTTACACAAACGGCCAGACTGGCTTTTATTCCCCGATTCCCCCCACTCGCTCCTCATTGGCCATGATTTCAGTGTGTTTAATGGAGAAAAGAAACAGTTTTAGTAATAATGCACTGATGAAGGGAGTAATACTGAGGTTAAAAGTCCATAGCTATAAAACTCGGCCCCACTTCTCCCCAGTGTCCAAGAGCATGAGTTAGGCTGTTCTCCTGTCCCTCAGGATCCATCCCAGAGAACTCCTGTATTCAGCTCCAGTAAGCAGCAGATAAGGCCGGAGCTCTGGGATTACCTTTACAACACATATCTTTTAAAACACAGACACACTCTTACTCTCTGTTATTCTCTTAAGGGAATACAATTCCGTTTTCAGAATCTATTTTGGACATGCATACTCTTAAAAACAAAGGTTTCATGTTGGAACAGATGAAGAACATCCATTAAACCTTTCAATTATGAAACGAGTTCAGTTCAGTGAAAAGCAGCTCTACAGAAGACAATAGTGTTGTTCAACTCCAGTTAGTTCAAAGTTGATTCAATTCAGTTCAATAACAGGGTCGATTTTGCAAAATTCACCAATTATGCTGCAAAAACAGCTCCACAGAAGAACAGTGTTATTATTCAGCTCAAGTCAGTTCAATGTTGATTTAATTCAGTTAAATCACAGTGTCAGTGTTGCAAAATACATTAGTTCAGCTAAAAAGCAGCTTTACAGAAGACGATAGTGTACAGTAATAAAAATGTTTTTTACACTAAGACAAAGAAGGTTCTTGTTTGCTTAAAAGGTCTTCTATGGCACAAACATGGTTCTTCGATGACATTGAACATTTTCATATTTCATATTTTCATATTTCGAAAGTTTATTTGGTTGAATAGTTTGTTTACAACTTTAACAAAATTAGTTAGAAAAAGTCATTAAGTCCAAGTTTTTATCAAAGTTTTCCCAAACAGCCCAGCCACCATCACCCAAACACCCCTGCTTTTATAATTATTACAAGGGGCTCAGCTTTCAGGAGACATAGAGGGAGCATGTGTGCATGGCTTTAATTCCTATTGTATTCGTTCAATCTCAGTCTAAGCGAGTGTGTCTGTGTCTGAGCTCAGGAGAGAGGGAGTAAGGGAGAGAAAGACAGAAACAAGGACCCATCTGTCAGAGAGGCGGACGAATCCCCCTTCCCACTCCAAACAGGTCCCTTGGGACTGCAGAAAAGGATAACTCACTTGTGGCAATAGTTGTGGGTGTGTGGGGTTTTTTGGCACAGAGAAAGACTCTCAACCAAGGGAACTACAACAGCATCACAACAAGCCAGCTAGAGTAAACAAGTGCTAAGTCATCGCTGGTGTGCTTAAGGAGACGCGTCCTACTAACTGTCGTTGATGTGTTGACAGGGGGTGGATGCGCTTGATTAGTCTGTTTCGACTTGTCGGGTTTCTGTTGAAGATTTGACGTTTTTTTTGGTGTAATGAATTCAGCAAAAACTTCATAGCAAAGCTCCAGATTAAAACGACTGCTAATGTTACAAAAAATGTTCAACAGAAATCCTTTTTTATATGGTATCATTTTGTGTGCCAGTGTTTCCTGCACTCAACAACAATCACTGCAGCATATGCAAGTTGTAGCAGTTGTTTTTTTTTGTTTGTTTGTTTTTTTTTTATTTGTCAGTTAAAGAAATTCATTAAAACATTCTCTAACTTCTGTGTTCTATTATGACTTCTGTGAAACAAATCAGCAGTTGTAATATGATAATCTGTAAGCTTTACATCAATGTATAAATAAAGATACACATCCACAAGATTTTTGCTCCAATTAATTAATACAAATTATTCTAAAAGATCTAATATTATACATATACCTTTTTTTTTTTTTTTTTTAATTGGTTATTGTTTTGCATATATCCAATTACCCTACAGTGAGTGTTAGGGAGTTGCTATATGAAAAGGTTTTATTTTTTTGATGAGATTACTAACTAGATAAACATCCTATTATAGAAGTCACCAATTCTCACCAATTTAGTGTTTCTTTGATAAAAAAAGAAATAAACAGTAATAGAAGGAAATAACTGTTTTCTATTTTAATATATTTTAAAATGTTATTTATTCCTGTGATGGCAAAAGGCGGATTTTCTAAAACAGCTGCAACTGTTGTTAAAAGCCAAGAGTATGAACTGAACTTCTTCTGAACAACAATCTTTACTGAAAAATTCTGTAATTTGTGAACAATATTATCACTTGGCTCCTAAATATATTATTTTAATGTCTCATTCACTGAAATATAATTCAAGTCCAATCAGTACTTTCTGTATAATCGCAGAAACGCAGAGGGGGTTAGCGGAGTGGAGCTGTCACGCCAAACAATGAAACGGGTCATGGGAGTTCTGTGTGCTGTTCCTCTGGATATAATTTGAACTCTAAACTGTCTCAACAGGAGGTTGTCTATTGAGTACCGCTGGTCTCGCGCCTCTGCATTCACAGATTTTCCACGAAGACACGAACACTTGAGAAAGCCCTCATGAACCTATAAGTATTAAGGTCAGATGGTAAAGAGGAGTAAATGGTCTCTTGTGATTGTAGTGATCACTTCTGGTTGAGCTGGACTAGAAAATGCAGCAGGCCTCGGTCCCTAAGTTAGCTGTCCTTCAGTAGGGCACAAGGGAGAAGAGTTTGGGCTCAACACAGTAATTCCCAATACAGGCTGCAGGTGTGACACAGCATTGTGAAACACTCCTGGGAGGTAAAGTTGTGGTGAAGCAGGGTTACCCTGGGATCTTTGGGGAAGCATGACACAGTTACTAGGTGTGCATACTGTTGACACACATGTGATCCCTGGTTCATATGGGACAGCACTACTCTAAACACACTTAAGCATGTAAATGCATGTAGAAGTTACCCTTATTATGACCTCCACACAAACCGAAAATCTGAAGGCCAATTTCTCAGTGACTTGAAAATGAGTGTTAAAACGAGAATATTTAAATACGTTTATGACTGTTTTCTTTCAAGTTAATCATGATTAATTGGACATTGATTGTTGAGTGTTACCATAGCAAAGGCGTTCTATCTTCATCAGTGCATAGATTTTCTATCTTAACATCACATCTATGCCGGTAAGTGGAAGCCTTCCTCCCTTTGTGTGAAAGGAAAGAAGCGTCACCCGAGTGAACTAGCAGTATGGATATTGTCCTATTGTGCTGTTTGTGTTGTCGCACGAGAGATTATGGTAGGCAGGCGACTGGCGCGTGAGCGCTGGTGCAGCAGACGCATCACTTAAGCCCATCTGTTCATTTATCAATCACCAGTGTCCGGCTTGACTTAAACCTTCAACTATCTAAGTGAACTTTTATACCAATAATGTAAATAGTGGCTAGCAATTTTAAAAAAAATTAGATAAATTAAGCATCAGATTTGATTGACTTGTCAAAAAAATCTTAGCAATATGTGTTTTATCATTTTATCATTTAAAAGTATTTAAAAATATAGTTATTATTTAATCTGTTAGCATTAGATTTAGAATGAATTTTAGAAGTTAATTTGAAGTGTTACCAAAAGTTTTCGTAGAGAGAGTGTGAACACACTCTCTAGGCCACAGATGTGCACACTTGGCGCATACAATGGGATCAGTGTGAGGACACGTGTGACCTGAAGCCCCACAGTCAATAGCACACTACTACAATAGAGCCCCTACTGTGGTATGAACACATAATAAGTAGCCCCATTTTGCCAAATAAAGTCAAATTTTCTCAGGGCAAAACTTCATAAATGCTGAATAGTGTTACAGAATGTTATTTTCTTGTTTGTAGAAGTTCAGATGCAAAAGCCTCTAATTGCCATCTGAAATTTTCTTCTAAAATAAGCATTTTTATCAGACTCCTGTAGGTTCAGTAATTTCACTTTAACAGCAATGAATAGGTTTTTGCTCAGTTTAGAAGAAAATTTCAGATGGCACTTAGAGACTTTTGCATCTGAACTCTTCATGCATACATACATATATATATACACACACACACACACACACACACACACACACACATATATATATATATATATATAGCTATACTATAGTTTAAACTAAAACGTTGTATAAAAGTGCACTATAGGACGTTTATTTTATTATTTTAATATTATATTAGTAGGCTATAAATATATTTATAGACAAAAAACATTCAAATGGGTGAGGCAGCAATTTAAGTTGATGTGAATAATTCAGGGTGGACGCAAAATTAAAATGTTCATGCATGAGAACGAGGCTGTGTTGGAAAGAGCCTATAGGCTACGCTATACAATCTGTTGAATAAGTTACACTTTCTCACTGTAACTTGTTAACACGTTATATATATATATATATATATATAAAATAATATATTATTATTATTATTATTATTTTTATTTTTTCTTTTTTTTTAAATGTAGTAATAATTTAGGAAACGTGTAATCTGTCATTCTTCACAGCGTCGTTTTCATTCGCGAAACATTAAAATGGCGCCCACCTTGAGAAAGTTCTGAAATAATAATTTTTGTGATATTATCATGTGTTCTTTACATAATTAGTCCGTGAATTAACAGATGCCCAGCGTAAGGTAAGTATCTGTTGCATATGAAGTAGGCTAGTCTAATAAATCTTTTCAGAAAAGAGTAGGCCTATTTCGTGGGGCAAACCACCCTCGGGCGCAGCATGCATGGCTGAGTGAGTTATCTTAGCGAAACAAAACCGTTTTGGCTTGATTAATCCAGCAGTTATTGAGCGTTATGTTTTGGTGGGCCGAGGGGCGCTAATGAGCGGACTGAATGAATGAAACGGGTGAACAACATACACACCTGCTCACACTGCACCAAGCTGTCACGATCATTTACTGGGACGCGCGCGCGTCTTTGTACACTAGACTACTGTAATTAGAGTTAAGACCAACGTTTGACCTCGCCATAAACCAAATAGGGCTCAGGGGTATTAATCCAGCACTGAGCGGGCTTTATTGGAGCAGAAAATTACGTTAGGTCACTAAAGAAAAGCGGAGAGTGATATTTGTATAGCGTCTCAATGATAGGCTATTTTCAATTTGAAATAGTACACTACAAATCAACTGGTGTATTTCATAATCCAGTAAACGAAATTAATGTGCTGCTGACCATCAATTCAACAATAAAAAGTAGGTCATATTGTTTTTTAATTTAGCATAACGAAGGTGACAGTCATGAGGGTCTAAAAGTGTTTTCTCTATTTTAAAGTTTAAAATTAGACCTACTTCTTGTATGTTGATTACAGTAGCCGACTACTACATAATTCAAGACAAAACATACTTTTTAACACTATAGCCCGCTAATAGATAGGCTACTAAAATATGTTCAAAAATTTGTATCAAAAAATGTAAAGCCTTTATAATTTAAAGCCTTTAAAGCCCTTCGATATAAAAAAATAATAGCCTACAAATAAACAAATAAATAAAAACATGTTCTACATTCTACAATGAATTAGGCTACATTTTAAATCCATTTTGAATAACGTAATAGATTATACATAGCCTTTGTATAAGCGACACTTCATTGACCCAAATAGGCTAGGCCTACTGTTAGAAACATTTACAATCATCTTCTCTCTGACAAATGACAAATGGATTGCAATGCCTCTCACCTTGCAAGATTTTTAAGGTTAATGTGGGAAGTTGTATCGTTCCCTCCGCACAAATGCGAACACCCTCAGACACAAAGCCCGGGGGATAAATGCACACACTTAAGTCGTCAAACTTTTGGCCACGAGCGCGCCACGCGCGTTTGGATCAGCTGGAGGGGTGGGGGGCTTGTGGGCGGAGCTTGTGAGCATAGCTAGAAAGTCAAAGCCGGGAGTCAGTGCGCTTCAGTGAGGCACACGACTCGCTCTGACGCACCAATGGAGAGCTAACGGACCTGCACTGGCGCAGACGGACTTGACATACACAAACCATCAACGGGGAGTCTGGAACTTTGTTTTTCTATTTTTTTTCAGCATTTCTTTTAAACATTTTGACAGTGTGTTCAGGCTTTCTGACCCCCTTTTTCAAGTTTTATCGAAGTGAGGCCAAGTGCCGCATTAACAGGTAAGGTTATTTTTAATACTTTTTTTATTAGGCTATTTCTATAAATATGTGTATATTATTTTTTAGCTCTTATGGTGTGCAAAAAAAAAAAAAATATCAAAGTTACTTTTCTTAAAATTGTAGGAAACCCATGTATGATCAGATGTTTATTTTATTTCAAGATTCAGATTTTAACAATTCTGCGTAATAATATAAAGTTGTAACTCAACCTGTATTCTCATTGTTAAAAATACTGAATTGACTAAAAACACATAACTGAATTAAGATGAAATGTAGGGCCTATATAAAACATAGTTAAAATAGAATAGCACTGGCCCTAAACGCAGGGTAATCCATACTAGCCTGTAAAATGTCCAGTTTGTGTCCATGCATTTTGTCACAATTACGCATGTCATACTTGATCAGATAGCAAATTCCTAAGTAATTAAATGCAAACTGGCCGAAAAAGTGCAATTAACGAAACTCTTTCACTTTGGAACCATTTTCATTTCATTTTCAGGAAACAATTAAAATGAAAATGTATTTATTTATTATTTTAGAATGCAGATTATTGAATCCAGTCGAAATGTGTGCCGACCGGTCCATTCATTATTACAAACTTTTGTGTTCTACTTATAAAGGAATGACACGCTCCAATGCGTAAATACCAGGAATGTTTATAAACAGCAAAACAGAATGCAACTTTATCTAAACATCTCGCGTTCTAGAGTTTTAAAGGAAAACATGGCTATTCATCGACAGTAGAATATCACGAGGCCAACAAATCTCTGTGACAAAAACTCGTATTTGGAGACAATGCTGTCTTTCAATCAAATCAAATTCAAAACTGTTCTAGTAGTATTAGCGTGGCTTGGTCCTGTGTTTGTTGATTCCGGTTTACAGGCTCCCCACAAATTAAATCCGAGCGCTTTATCTGTGGACTAAATCCAGTCGTGTCCCAGATTGGACAGCGTCTCCAAAATGACTGCGGAAATCAAAGGGTTTATACAAAAAGTCTTTGCCATTAGATGGAGCATTAAAACTGAGAGAAGAAATGGAATTATAGAGCTGTAAGCTATATAATAATCATCACAATAATCGTGCTGTCTGTCAAGTCTCTCCATTATGAGGGTTTTAACTCATGTGAGGAGTCCTACTCTGAACATCTAAACACATAGAGGTGTAAATAAGGTTTTATTTTGATTTGAATGTACTCACAAATCTGTCTCCCGTGCCCTTAGATCACAATGATGACCAAACCTTATGGAAAACCAGGGGATGTGACTGAGCTAGTCAGCGCTCTTGGATGGATGGAGGAAGACCTCAGCTCACAGGATGGTGACCGGACACCTGAGATAGGTCACTATGCGCTACACAGGAGACCTGTAGAGATTGGCAGTGAGGATATGGAGGAAGAGGAGGAGGAGGAAGAGGAAGAATTGGGTCTCGACGGAGAAAAGGCACCCAAGCGAAGAGGTCCTAAAAAGAAGAAAATGACCAAAGCCAGACAAGAACGTTTCCGTGCCCGACGCGTCAAGGCCAATGCCAGGGAACGCTCACGCATGCATGGGCTGAACGATGCGTTGGACAACTTGCGGCGCGTCATGCCTTGTTACTCCAAGACCCAGAAGCTCTCCAAAATCGAGACACTGCGGCTGGCCCGCAACTACATCTGGGCTCTATCGGAGGTTCTGGAGAGTGGCCAGTCACCCGAGAGCCTTGGTTTTGTGGAGATGCTATGCAAGGGGCTTTCACAACCTACCAGCAACCTTGTGGCAGGCTGCCTCCAACTTGGACCCTCGTCCATGCTGATCAACAAGCTGGATGAAAAGTGTGGGGTTCCAGGAGTAGGTGGTCCACAGGGTCACCCCATTAGCTATCCTTCTCCGGGACTTCCCAGTCCACCCTACGGCTCATTGGAGGCCTCACACATGCTTCATCTGAAGGGCTTCAAGGGGGCTAACTACGAGAACTCCTCACCCAATGAATGTAGCAGCGGCACGCCACCTTACGACGGCCCTCTTACTCCACCACTCAGCATCAGCGGCAACTTTGCCCTCAAGCAGGAGCCGTCGCCACATGAGGCTGAGAGGAACTTTACACCTCACCCGACCCACGCCGCCCATTACATATCCTCACACCCTTACCCACCTTCCTCCTTGGTTGGTCTTCCAGCTCCTCAGGGTCACCCGCTGTTCCCAGGCTCCCGTTTTGAGCTTCCTTTAGATATGGCTTTCGAGCCGTTTACCCCTTCACACATTGTGACATCACAGATGAGCAGCATTTACAGTGAATAAACAGAAATGACCACCAGAGACACTCAGCAATTCTGCCTCCTGCTCCTCAGTGTGCCTTCAGGGGCGCAGCACATTTAAGGAGACACTTTGCATGTATCCTGTCTGATCCCTTAAGAGACCATAGCGGTCACTGAGTGAGAGTATCTGAAACGCAACCTACCTGTGGCAACTGAAGTACTGAGAAAGAGATGCATATTTTTTGTTAATTTATTCTTGTTTTTGTCATGACTGAGTTTGTTACTTCTTTAAATGTTATTTTTAATTGTTCTGGGATTTGTATTCTGTATGATGTTCTTCACCTCAAATAAGATGACGACTTTGGTGCACATGCCATAAAAGTGCATCAAAACTGACACACAGACAAGATTTTTAGATGCATACAGAGAGTAAGAATCTCAGTATTTTTCAGCACTGTTCAACCAGATGCTGATTTTCCACTAAACAAAACACACAAAACATAAATAAATAAAAAGAACGAATGAAGGAAAAAGACAAATTTAGTACATTACATTTGCCATAACAAATGCATTTATTTATGACTGTATTTAATATTTATTTTGATGACAATTGTATGTTTGAAACAATTTGTCAGCACTGTTTTTATTGGTTCGTTGGTACACTGCCAGTCACTGTTACCAATACTCATAAAGTATCTAATTTATTTATTGGAATTCATTCAGTTTAATGTATTTTTGTCATTCTCCACAATATTTGTAATTTTGCTCAAGCGTTTGTAAATATTTACCTGTTTCGCACTTAATAAAATAAATATTCTTATATAATATGACACAATTTGTTTCTTCACTGTGTTCTTTATCATTGTTATTATGATCTTCTTCATTTAGAGATTCTATAATGTATCCTGAAAACATAATGAAACACTTAACCAGATAGATTAATCATTTTAACAATACAATTTAATTTAAAATGTAAAAATAAAATAAAAATAAATGTAAAAAATACATTGCATTTCAAAATAATAATGCAATATTTATTTGATTTTTGTCATTATAATCAAATGTTGCACTGTAATGCTTAATCTTTATTTCATAGTCATTCTGAATGTTCTTTAATTGTGACCAAATGTATTCATAGACTTTATGAATCTATCTATCTACACATATACATAAACATACATATACAAATGTAATAAAAATTGCAATCACTGAATTTGTGAGCCATAATAGCCATTTTAGTGATTAATATTAGTGTTATGATGGGCATGGGAGTCAGTGGAGCATGTGGAGCCATGGGAACACATAGCTGTGGAACAGGTGACTGTGTCATGGGATCCCCTTTCAGTCTCACTTGCGTTTTCCCAGCCTTTTCATTGCCAAAATGGTTGGGGAAATCAACTAAACAAAACAAGCACACAAAAAGGGGGTTAATGATGTATAGGGAGAAAAAAGTGTGAAAAATGTATTTTTAATGGTTCCGGTAGCATGTCACATAGCTGCACTGAAATGTTTTTCCACAAACCTTTATATCACTGGAGTACAGGGCAATCGTTGACTTTAGCTCTGTGCTCATACTGGACAATGTGATGCCTCTTCAAATGGACAAACAGAGGGATGATGGGGTGACAAGCCAGAGAACCAGTGTGTGAACGTGTGTTTATTTTTGGAAGTGGCACTAAGATGAGAATGGGCGCCTCAGAGGGTGTTTTGCCTGAAGTGGACCCCGCCTCGTCCGCCGCTCCAAAGGTTTGTCTTTTCCAGCCCTGGCAAGGCGAGAGAAGTGAAGGAGAAAAAGGGAGCGATTGTTTTAGCGGGCGCCACTGGTCTATTGTAAGTGCAGTGTGTTCTTTCTCTCGACCTCTGACCTGCATTGTTGTGAGGCTGTTCGTTCGGAGAGCCGAGACAGCTGGGAGAACTGCGGGGGGCTGATGGACAGCTGGGGCCGAACTAGTGAGAGAGAGAGAGAGAGCGAGGGGGAAAAGAGAAAGTGGGAGAGGGAGTAAACCAAAACAGAGGAGGTGAACGAGGCCTTATTCTTGAGTGACCCCTTTCCCTGTCCTCTTGTGGGTCAGCTGGGCATTGGAATGACACATAGTTCCACACAGTGAGATGGTGAGAGCGGCTGAAGATGAGGAAAGGACAGAATAGAGGGAGTCAAGTGCACAGAAGGCTTTCAAGCTGTGCCGTCAAGGGCACTTTAGTTAAAAAAAAAAAAAGTGAGATCAAATAATGAGAAATAGAATCTAAATGTGACTGTTAACCTGTAGCTCATTTTAGTGTTGAGTTCACCTGGATTTATATTAGATTTAGATTAGAATGTTTTCAGTGTACTCAACAACTTATTCATATATTTTATTTTAAACCTATCAGACTTTGTTTGGTGAAAATATTTGTTTTAAAAAGCAGTTTGATCTATATTTCTTTCAAATAAATGCTAAGTGATGAAGTAAATGATGATAAAATTGTCATTTATGGGTGAATTGTCCTATTAAATGTGGCTGAAGCTTTCATCACATTTGATGCCACTGCAATCTCAGCAAGTTACTCATAAAACTGTGTAATTTACTACCCATAGAAGTTATAAAAACTATACAAGATGTTTTAGAGTCTTTGGCATTGTTCATTGCCAATACATCAGCCATCTGAGCAGAACTCAGCAGGGCTGAAATAAGGGAACGATTTCAGAGTTGTCAGCTGCTGTCGACATATCTTTTGAAAACAGAGGAGAAGGCACAGATGAGAAATGTGCTAGCAAAAATGAAAAGGCATGTGAAGATGTTTGTATTTTCCCATAGGGCAGATGGTCATTGTTAGTCTTATTTGAACATAGTCGATGAACTACATCTGTGGTAACTCTGCTAGAAAACCTGTGCAAACCTGAGGGGAACTGACTTCCATCCACTAAAAATCACCTTGACTTCAGATGGTTAACTGTCATTTCAGGCTTGAAGACATTCTCTAGACATTTTCTGCAGGACATTTAATCCGATATCCCTGAAAGTGTGGCAATACAGTGTTCAAATACTTTTTGTGGGCAATAACACATCTTCCTTTTCTGCATGAGGTAATTATATATGTTGTTTGGAGTTTTGATTTTACAATGCGAGTTAGATGGGAGGAGTGGATGATGGGACATTAAAGTGCAGTCTGAAACCTCTTTCACTCCTCCCCAGTTTTTTTGTCTCTCTGGCACTAATCCATTGACCAAACAACGCAGTCTCCCACTAAATGAAAGGTCTTGATCCATAGGGGGGAGATGGGGATAAAGCATTGTGATTAAGATTGTATTAATGGGGCCATAGGAGGCTGGAAGGCTTTAATCAGTGTCTGTGCTGCCGTAATCCCCTGCCTTTAAGCTTCAGCTAACGCTGTGATCCTCCTCCTCATGAGTCACATCACACACACTCGCACAAACACACTGGATAGGCTGGAGAACAGGGAGGTCAAGGTACAGAGCTGGAGTACAATGAAACTGATAGCTGGTGTATGCTAGAAGGCAGCTGGACAAGGAAACTGGGAGGAGGTGGATGAGACTGAATGAGGTTTGCAGAAAGACTGAAACAAAAATGCTGAAGTGGCAAGATAGATAGATAGATAGATAGATAGATAGATAGATAGATAGATAGATAGATAGATAGATATGATTTATACAGACAAATGGATGGACAAACATGGCCAGATAGAAAGAGACAGACAGCAAGGCTGATAGATAGATAG